>NC_084542.1:2025000-2325000 GCF_024500275.1 Phycodurus eques | reverse complement strand
AGGACTTGTCCTTCTGATGGCACTGACATGTTCATTGAAACAGATATTTACTTTTGAAAGGTGAAATAAGAATTTAGAGCAAGAGATTGACTTTTGCAGGATATCCATGGTCTTTTACTATATTTATGAATTGTTTTGCAAATTTCGAGAATGATTCAAGGAATGTATCAAAGCCACTGAGAAAAACTAATTAGTCATTTCCTCATTCAAATTCCCTGGATAATCTTATTCTTTGTATATAGTATGTGCCCTGCAGTTGACTGTTTTTGAGTCCTGTACAAGTTTAAAAACAGCGAACTGTACAATTGACCCATTAGTACCACACCTCTGCTTTATTTGGAAACCACAGCAGGTCACTGTCAACCATCGTCTTCTTTTCGTTGCGGCTTATCCCGTTAGGGGCCGCCACAGCGTATCATCCTTTTCCATGTAAGCCTATATCCTGCATCCTCCTCTCTAACACCAACTGCCCTCATGTCTTCCCTCACGACATCCATCAACCTTCTCTTTGGTCTTCCTCTAGCTCTCTTGCCTTGCAGCTCCATCATCATCACCCTTCTACCAATATACTCACTATTTCTCCTCTGGACGTGTCCAAACCATCGAAGTCTGCTCTCTCTAACTTTGTCTCCAAAACAGCTGACCTTGGCTGTCTCCCTGATGAGCTAATTTCTAATCCTATCCAACATGGTTACTCCAAGAGAGAACCTCAACATCTTCATTTCCGCCACCTCCAGCTCTGCGTCCTGTTGTCTCTTCAATGTCACTGTCTCTAATCCGTGTTGGCCTCACTACTGTTTTATAAACTTTGCCGTCTTTTAACATTTTCCCTCTTATAAACTTTGCCCTACTTCGTAGCAGACACTCCTCTGTCACATAACACACCTGACACCTTCCTCCACCTGTTCCAACCTGCTTAGACTCGTTTCTTGACTTTCTTACTCCACTCACCATTTGCTCTGGACTGTTGACCCCAAGTATTTAAAGTCCTCCACCCTTGCTATCTCTTCTCCCTGTAGCCTCACTCATCCCCCTCCACCCCTCTCATTCATGCATATATATTCTGTTTTATTTCGGCTGATCTTCATTCCTCTCCTTTCCAGTGCATGGCTCCACCGTTCTAACTGTTCCTCCACCTGCTCCCTGCTTTAACTGCAGATCACAATCTCATCTGTGAACATCATGGTCCACGGGGGCTCCAGCCTAACCTCATTTGTCAGCCTATCCATCACCACTGCAAACAGGAAGGGGCTCAGGGCTGATCCCTGATGCAGTCCCACCTCCACCTTAAATTCCTCTGTCACACCTACAGCACACCTCGCCACTGTTCTGCTGCCCTCATACATGTCCTGTACTATTCTAACATACTTCTCTGCCAATCCAAACTTTGGCATGCAGTACCACAGTTCCTCTCTGGGTACTTTGTCATAGGCGTTCTCTAGATCTACAAAGACACAATGCAGCTCCTTCTGACCTTGTCTGTACTTTTCCATCAACATCCTCAAGGCAAATAAAGCATCTGTGGTACTCTTTCTAGGGATGAAACCATACTGTTCCTCGCAAATACTCAATTCTGTCCTGAGTCTAACCTGCACTACTCTTTCCCATAACTTTATTGTGTGGCTCATCAACTGTATTCCTCCAAAGTTCTCACAGCTTGGCACATCACCCTTGTTCTTAAAAATGGGCACGAGCACACTTTTCCTCCATTCCTCAGGCATCTTCTCACCCACTAGAATTCTGTTGAACAGGCTGGTCAAAAACTCCACAACCACCTCTCCTAAATGCTTCCATAGCTCCACAGGGATGTCATCAGGACCAACTGTCTTTCAATTTTTCATCCTCTTTAGTGCCTTTCTAACTTTCCCCTTACTAATTATTGCTACTTCCTGGACCACCACACATGCCTGTTATACTATTCTTTCTCTCTGATTTTCCTCATTCATCAACTCCTCAAAGTATTCTTTCCATCTATCCAGCACACATCTGGCACCAGTCAACACATTTATATCTCTGTCCTTAATCACCCTCATCTGCTGCACATGCTTCCCATCTCTATCCCTCTGTCTGGCCAACCTGTATAGATATTTTCTCCTTCTTTTGTGTCCAACCTGGCATACATGTCATCATATTGCCTCTTGTTTGGCCTTTGCCACCTCTACCTTCGGCCTACGTCACGCCTCCAAGTATTCCTTTCTCCTCTCCTCAGTCCTTTCAGTGTCCCACTTCTTAGCTATCCTCTTTCTTTGTATGATTTCCTGTACTTTGAGGTTCCACCAGCAAGTCTTCTTCTCCCATTTTCTACCAGAGGACACACCAACCTGCCTGTCTCTCTGATCACCTTGGCTGGAGTGGTCCAGTCTTGTGGAAGCTCCTCCTGCCCACCCAGAGCCTGTCTCACTTCTACCTGAAAAGCCGCACAACACTCTTCCTTTCCCCGATTCCACCACATGGTTCTCTGGTCTGCCTTTGCCTTCTTAATCTTCCTCCCCACCGCCAGAGTTATTTTAAACACCACCATCTAGCCACACTCTCCCCTACCACTACCTTACAGTCGGTAACCTCCTTCAGATTACATCGTCTGCACAAGATGTAATCCACCGGCGTGCTTCTACCTCTGATCTTGTAGGTCACCCAATGTTCCTGCCCCTGTTCCTGTTCACTACAACCATTTCCATTCTTTTTGGAAAGTCTCTTTCTTGGATGCCGAACTTACCCATCACTTCTTCATCACCCCTGTTTCCTTCACCAACATCTGCACCAATAACGACTCTTTCTCTGTCTGGGATGCTCAGAACTACATTCTCCAGCTCCTTCCAGAATTTCTCTTTCACCTCTAGGTCACATCCTACCTGTGGAGCATCACCACTTTAATCACATTATACATACTACCCTCAATTATATTATACATACTACCCTCAATTTCAAGTTTCAACCTCATCACTCGATCTGATACTCTTTTCACCTCCAAGACATTCTTAGCTAACTCTTCCTTTAAAATAACCTCCACTCCATTTCTCTTCCCATCTACACCATAGTAAAATAATTTTAACCCTGCCCCTAAACCTCTAGCCTTACTGCCTTTCCACCTGCTCTCCTGGACACACAATATATCAACCTTTCTCCTAATCATCATGTCAATGAACTCTCGAGCCTTTCCTGTCAGAGTCCCAACATTCCATGTCCCCACATTCAGTTCTAGGCTGTGTGCTTTCCTTTTTTCTTTCTGCCAAAGAACCTGCTTTCCACCTCTCCTTTGTCTTCGACCCACAGTAACTGAATCTCCACCGGTGCCCTGTAGGCTAACGCCGTTGGTGGCGGACGTTGTTAACCCGGGCCACGTCCGATCCGGTATGGAATTCTTTGGATGAATGCTCATATTGGTTTGACAATGTTTTAAGCCGGATGCCCTTCCTGATGCAACCCTCTGCATTTATCTGGGCTTGGGACCAACCTACAGTTTGCACTGATTTGTGCCCCCCCATAGGGCTGCATTAGGTTACCTGTCAACCATAATGTACCCAAAAAAACAATAACAAAGCTTCTTTGTCCCAGACATATATCCATCCATCCATTTTCTGAGCCGCTTATCCTCACTAGGGTCGCGGGCATGCTGGAGCCTATCCCAGCTGTCATCGGGCAGGAGGCGGGGTACGCCCTGAACTGGTTGCCAGCCAATCGCAGGGCACATACAAACAGACAACCATTCGCACTCACATGCACACCTACGGGCAATTTAGAGTGTCCAATTCATGCATGTTTTTGGGATGTGGGAGGAAACCGGAGTGCCCGGAGAAAACCCACGCAGGCACGGGGAGAACATGCAAACTCCACACAGGCGGGGACGGGGATTGAACCCAGGTCCTCAGAACTGTGAGGCTGACGCTCTAACCAGTCGGCCACCGTGCCGCTCCCAGACATATATACAAACAAAAAAACAACAACAGCATAAAAAAAAGTATAAAACAACAATAACAACATTATATAGGGGATGGATTTTATCTGTACTGCATGTGGACTGGAACGGCAGTGCTACAACCTGTAAGGATAACATGAGGAGTAGCAAATAGGACAGGACAGGACAAAATGACAGGAGCCATAAGCGAGTAGTGCCACAGGTGTGTGGTGGGGGTGGTTATGCAGTGCAAGTCAACCCTGTAAAGCATTAGCATTACAGTACAAGAAGATAAAGTGATTACAAGGTCTATTTATAACAATTTGAGAATGGCTCTACTGTTTTCATGTGGTTCAACCAACATCACAGAAGAGATTGACCTAATTCCTACTATATTTTATAGTATATATTTTTTCTCTGTAACTCACTATTTTAGCATTTTCTTTCAAGTTTAGGCCCTCTTCACCTGAAATTTATGTTGTACTCAGTGACTGTGTCTTCAGCTGTTCCTTTGCTAAAAAGGGTATGGTTTCCCATGGATTGCAATCGGATTAAGGTTAAAAGGTCAGTCAAATTGAAAGCCTGCTGTGTGCAGGGCAGGCAGGGCACATGAAACTCAGTCACGCTGAGTGTCCCAGAGAGAGAGATTGGGTGATTTTCGGTGGGCTGGTTTGTTCGGCTTGTACAAAGTTCAACACCAGGCTGTACCAGGTCCTATCCAACCCTAATTCCCAGCTGCAAATAGAGATATTATGCTCCCTTCCCACGTCAAGTGCAAGTCTCCACTACAGTCTTGTCTGCCTTCTGATGTGGGGGAAAACCTAGAAAGAGGTCTAATGTCTCTGGCTTTGGACTGGTGAAATAATCCAAAAATGGGGGGTACTAACATCCTGTCTTTAGCAGGATCATCTTCAGACTACAAAAATTATTAGTAGTAAGTAGGGTTGGGCATCGTTTGAATCTGAACGATTCTGGTTCCTCATTTTGATTCCAGTTCCAAATTATTCTTGATTCCGATACTTTTAGGGGACTGGGTCAAAACATTTTGCATGGTTTAAATAAAGGGTGTCCAAATTATGAACATCTATTTTCTTAGCTGCCTGCGCCACAAAATAAAATGAACATTTGACTCTTTATAACAAGGATCAATATCAAACCTATGAACTAAAAGGCAATGTATATGGAACTAACCCAATTGACTTAATGATCATTAATTAATGTTTCAGCTAAAAGTGAAATATAGCATTGTAAAAATAGTTATTTGTGACTGTTTTGTCACATCAAATGATCTTTCAACGACTTCTAAAACCATGCAAGTACTGTACTTTTATTTTGTCCCGACTGAGAAGGGCACACTCAACAGTAGGACTCAATAGCTTTGCCTGCTATAACCATTATATAAGTAATTAACGTCTTCTTTTGTTAACTTTTATTTTTATATCTACCTTTCTATATTTATATGATTTTCTATACTGCTTGTCCTCTTTCGGGTCATGGGTGAGCTGGAGGCTATCCCAGCTAACTTTCTCCACTGGACAGTTTGCCAGTCCATTGCAGGGCACATTTAAATGAATAATTCACACCTACGGACACTTTAGAGTCTTCACTTAACCTAACATGCATTCCCACGCAAGCATTTTCTCATCAAATTAATTGAAAACCATGTAGCCAAAAGAAGTACACCAGTCTTCACAATTGTAATTTATTTAAGTTCAACCACACCACAGTATAAAGGATTGGGCTAATTGTTTGTTTTATGACATACATTTTTGCTTTTTCACAATACAGCACTGTATTTGTTCCCCCCCAACTCCCCTCCCCCTATTTCATTTTTTTTTATCCAGGATGACAAATTAATATGACCAGGAAGTTACAAATAAATCAACAAATGTGTTAACAACCAGTCCAGTGTGAACCCCAAAGTCAGCTGGAATAGGCTCCAGCTCAGCTTTGATTCTAATGAGGATAAGCAGTAGGCCTATAGAGAATGGATGGATGTGGTAAAGGCTAACATCCTGTTAATGTATCTCCTTTATTTCTGCATGCCTAATCTGGGCCAATCATTGTTGATATCAAGGGCAAACGCAACGAGTTTTGACATTTTTCATCTGGAAAGGCTGACTTTGCTTCAGCTAATGCTATTCCTTTTCCATCTGTCATGTTATGCATGTATTATGGCAAAGATGTGAGAAACAGCAAAGCCCCTATATTTTTCTGTGGCCGTCTTTTTCAAATTCTACAATTTATTGATCACTTCCCAAACAGGACCAGATCTGATTCCATCTTGGAAAGAAATGTTTCTCAACCTTTATTGAGCCAAGGCACCCTCTTTACATTAGAAAAATCTCACATCACACTACCAAATAAAAATTTAATTAAAAAGTATGAAACCTGAAATAATGATCTTGTTTAAATGTACTCATGAATGTACTGAGTGTGAAACCTGGGCTTGTTTCGTTGAACACAAAGATGATATACTCACAGGAAGCCGTGACTTATTCTGTTGAATGAGTGGCAACAGGTGGATACACAGGTATATTTTACTTTTGCCAGAGAATGGAAGAGCACTTTAATGTTCTGACTTCTATTATACATTACAGGCATAGAGAGATGAACAAAGATATATTGATAATTTAAAAAATAAGGTCCAATTAACTGACCTTGAAAATCACCCACTTTACTCCTAATGATCTCTCACAGCACTCTCGTGTGCCACAAGACTCCAGTTGGGATTGGAAGTACTGTCTTAGACTGAAGTACAGTATATCTTCTACTGTGTTGGAATAATTGCTGATGGTTATGATGCAGGTACATTTTAGTCGGCTGTTAAAATAAAATGATTTGTCTGAGGTTGAATGGACTATCATCTGACATTTTATTTGTATTGTGGACCTGCTGCATCATATACTGTACGTACAGTACATATGACAATGTTAAAATTTGCTTTAACTTCTCAGGAAATATAGTGTGTCCCTACATTTGGAGCAGCGGGTGTGTTTGGCACCTGTCCACACGTTCCCAGGAAATAGCATTGTTATAAACTCACACGATAGTTTTGATGTGTTGTTGTAAATATTTCCTCACTGAGATTCGCCATAAATGCAGTCAAGATGGTGAGTTTTGTGAGACATGAAAATAACACCAGATTTATTTCGTTAGTATATTGAGATTAAACACAAATTTATAATTTGGTTCTTGAGCTGAAAAAAAGATTGACTTTGGGTTTAGTTCTTGTTTGGATGTTCGACTGAATGGACCTCGACACCCTAAAATAAAATTCACCAGTTCAGTGTCCTCATGGCAAACTCTTTCAGCTCCCCAATTCCGTACATCTGTAAATGGTTCTTTGGCTTGTATTTTGTCCAAAGAGAAAAAATACCTGTTTCTGATTTTCAGGCAATGTGAGAGTGCGCACTGCAGTGAATGGTCCAATAAAAAAGAAAAAGGCATTTTCAGCCCAATCTGCTCTGTAATTAATCCCTGAATCAATTTTATTACACCTGGCAGTTTTATGACGCAGTCCTCCAGTATTTGGAAAGAAAGCACAGTAAAGTAACTCTTGTATGACTTTGTGTTTGAAAATGACTAAAGCTGAAGTTGAAGGACAATTCACACCAATCAGGCCAGATGGAAATGGTTTCAGACATTTGGTGAAAAAAATACTGAATCCCTCTGGATAGCAGATGCTTCTATGTTAATACTGACGTGTCACCAAGAACTGGGCTTGATCTATTCACTTTGTCTGCCCTGCAAAGACAGAAGCGTTTTGGATATTTAGGTTATTATGATTATTATTTTTTTTGTGCAAAATATTATAACACTCCATATGATACAGTACAATTATTCAACACAAAGTGCAATAGCAACAATAATAATAAACATTGTTAAAGTCCACATTTCAGTTGCCTTAGTCATTAGGTAGCAATGCTGAGAGGCACTGTTGCTAGACTGATATGCCATAGAAATAAATGAATTAAGGACTATAACGCTGCTGAATACAAAATGCAGCCCTATGGGGGGGACAAGCCAGTGCAAACTTTAGGCCGGTGCAGATGCAGAGATGCGGAAATGCAGAGGGTTGCGTCAGGAAGCGCATCCGGCTTTAAAATTTGCCAAACAAATATAAGCGTTCATCTAAAGAATTCCATACCGGATTGGTCGTGGCCCGGGTTAACAACGTCCGGCCCCGGCATCGTTAACCTGAAGGGCGCCGGTGGAAATTCAGCTCTTGTGGGTCGAAGACAAAGGAGAGATGGAAAGAGGGGTTCATCGGCAGAAAGAGAAGAGGGAAGCACAGAACCTAGAATTGAATGTGGGAAGTATGAATGGTGGGACTATGACAGGAAAATCTCGGGAGTTGGTTGACATGATGATTAGGAGAAAGATTGACATATTGTATGTCCAGGAGAGCAGGTGGAAAGGCAGTAAGGCTATAAGTTTAGGGGCAGGGGTTTAAATTATTTTACCATCGTGTAGATGGGAAGAGAAATGGAGTTGGGGTTATTTTAAATGCTAACCTAAGAAGTAGTTCTGACCATCCCAGACAGAGAGAGAGAGAAAGTCGTGATTGGTGCAGATTGTAATGGACATGTTGGTTTAGGAAACAGGGGTGATGAAGAGGTGATGGGTAAGTTTTTCATCCAGGAAAGAAACTTGGAGAGACAGATGGTGGTAGACTTTGCAAAAAGGATGGATTTGGCTGTAGTGAACACTTTCATCCAGAAGAGGCAGGAAATAGGGTGACCTGCAAGAGCGGCGGTAGAAGCACGTCAGATAATATCTTATGCAGAAGATGTAATCTGAAGGATGTTACTGACTTTAAGGTAGTGGTAGGGGAGAGTTTGGCTAGAGAGCATGGGATGGTGGTGTGTAAGATGACTCTGGTGGTGGGGAGGAAGATTAAGAAGACAAAGGCAGACCAGAGAACCATGTGGTGGAAGCTCAGAAAGGAATAATTTTGTATGGCTTTTTGAGAAGAAGTGAGACAGGCTCTTGGTGGACAAGAGGACCTTCCAGAAGACTTGACCATTACAGCCAAGGTGATCAGAGACACAGGCAGGAGAGTACTTGATGTATCTGTGTAGAAAGGGGAGAAGGAGACTTGGTGGTGGCACCTCAAAGTACAGGAAATCATATAAGGAAAGAGGTTAGCTAAAAAGAAGTGGGACTAAAAAGAGTACACAGAAATACATGGAGTTGTGACATAGGGCAAAGGCAGCAGTGGCAAAGGCCCAACAAGAGGCATATGATGACATATATGTCAGGTTGGACATTAAAGAAAGGGAGAAATATCGATACAGGTTGGCCAGACAGAGGGATAGAGATGGAAAGGATGTGCAGTACGTTAGGGTGGTTCAGAATCAGAATCATCTTTATTTGCCAAGTATGTCCAAAAAACACACAAGGAATTTGTCTCCGGTAGTTGGAGCCGCTCTAGTACGACAACAGACAGTCAATTGACAGAGAACACTTTGGAGACATAAAGACATTGACCAAAAAAAAAAAAAACAGTCACTGAGCAGCTAATTATCTGGTAACATTTTTTATTTTGTATTTTTTTCACAATTGTGCAAAAAGTCCTCTAGCACTTAGAGCAGTCAGAATGACTAATATTGCAATAGTCCGGTGCAATGACCATTGTGCAAAGGGCGCCGAGACTTCAAGGAGTGTATGCGGTTTAAAGTGACGAGTAGTGCGATAATCTGGGACAATGTTGATTGTGCAAATGTTGCAGATACTCCTCAATCAGTGTGCAAATGGAGCAGATGCTACTCTGGCATGAGTGGCCAGTATTGGTCAACAACAGATATGCAAATACGTGACGAGACAACTACAGTGAGTGCACGAGTAATATATAATTGGCCCCACAGAAATGTGACAACGAACTCAAGTCAAAAAATTGCCAGCATGTTGTAATGGAATTGTTAAGGATAGAGATGGAAATGTGTTGACTGGTGCTAATAGTGTGGTGCATAGATGGAAATAACATTTTGAGGAGTTGATGAACTAGGAAAATGAGAGAGAATGAAGAGTAGAAGAGGCAAGTGTGGTGGACCTGGGGAAGTTAGAAAGGCACTAAAGAGGATGAAAAATGGAAAGGCAGTTGGTTCTGATGACATACCTGTGGAGGTTTGGAAGCATCTAGGAGAGGTGGCTGTGGAGTTTTTGACCAAGTTGTTCAGCAGAATTCTAGAGGGTGAGTATATGTCGCAGGAAGGGAGGAAAAGTGTGCTGGTGCCCATTTTTAAGAACAAGGGTGATGTGCGAAGCTGTGGGAACTATAGAGGAATAAAGTTGATGAGCCACCCAATGAAGTTATGGGAAAGAGTAGTGGCGGCTGGACTCAGGACAGAAGTATTTGCGAGCAACAGTATGGTTTCATGCCTAGAAAGACTACGGCAGATGCATTATTTGTCTTTAGGATGTTGATGGAAAAGTACGGAGGTCAGAAGGAGCTAGATTGTGTCTTTGTAGATCTAGAGAAAGCCTATGACAGAGTACCCAGAGAGGAACTGTGGTAGTGCATGCGGAAGTCTGGAGTGCCAGAGAAGTATGTTAGAATAATACAGGACATGTACGAGGGCGATGTGCAGAGCTGTGCGAACTGTAGAGGAATAAAGTTGACAAGCCACACAAAGAAGTTATGGAAAAGAGTCGTGGAGGTGAGAGTATTTGTGAACAACAGTATGGTTTCATGAAGAAAAATATATATATTTTTTCTTTGAGGGTGTTGATGAAGAAGTACAGAGAAGGTCAGAAGGTGCTACATTGTGTCTTTGTAGATCTAGAGCACAGGTGTCAAACTGTTGGCCCAGGGGCCAGATTCGGCCCGCCACATCATTTTATGTGGCCCGTGAAACCAAATCATGTGCATCTACTTTGTGTTTCCAGCTAAAATACCAAAATTGAAAATTGCCTTCACTTTCAAAAATATTGAAATATTGCAATCATTTTGTTTGTTACCGATGCTCTTTTTAAAATAAATTAAATAATACTGTAGTCGAACAAAGTTTTACTGCCTTCTGATTTTAATAGTAGCTGTCCATCAGTTTGTGTATATGTAATAATGTGCAGCGATCATACATTCACAGCCATAATGGCCCTCCAAGAGAAACCATAACTACGATGTGGCCCGTGACAAAAATGAGTTTGACACCCCTGATCTAGAGAAAGCCTATGACAGAGTACCCAGAGAGGAACTGTGGTACTGCATGCGGACATCTGGAGTGGCAGAGAAGTATGTCAGAATAGTACAGGACATGTATGAGGAAAGCAGAACAGTGGTGAGGTGTGCCGTAGGTGTGACAGAGGAGTTTAAGGTGGAGGTGGGACTGAGCAACCAGGCTAGAGAGCTAGAGGAAGACCAAACGGAAGGTTGATAGATGTAGTGAGTGAAGACATGAGGGCAGTTGGTGTTAGAGAGGAGGATGCAGGAGAGAGGCTTACATAAAAAAGGATGATGTGCTGTGGCGACCCCTCATGGGACAAGCCAAGAGGAAAAGAATAAGAAGACTCGTAATAATAGTGCTATTAATGCTGTGGCACATCACTGTATTATGTACAGTATTGTGTGTATTACATGTTGGTAGTTTTGTTTTTGTCTTTTGCTGGGAAAATACAGGCATTTTGTGTTGTGTTATTCAGTACTCGATGTTAAAATATTTTGGTACTCTTCTGTAGAGGGAAGAAAAACTAACAATGCTCACTGAAATAACTTGATAAAATTTACTTAAAATGCATTTTGACCAGCCATAAGATTCTTGGCAAATGTTATTTGGACAGATGAGACAAAGCTGGAGTTTTTTTTTTTTTTTTTTTTAGCAAGTCACACAAGTTCTATGTCTACAGATGCAAACATTAAACATATAGAAGAAAACAACACTGTATCTAGTGTAGCGTTGCTAGTGTTTGCTCCCCGCAAACTGAGGTGACACAATGACTCCCCACAGCGTGATAAACTGCATTCTTCCAAGCGGCCCTGCTGTGAGACTGCCCCCAAGGAGATTCCTCGGGGATCCTAAACTAATTAACATCTACCCTCGAAGTCTGAACTCCTAAGCATCAAAGGCCAGATGTTTCCACCGGACCACCTTTCTGGAAATAGGAACAATTTCTGGGACAAGGCGACACCCGCAGGCATCAAGAGGAACTGGAAAATCGAACCAGGGTTTTCATTTGATGTTTAACCAAGGATAAATGTCTGTTTTAATATTTCACGAACTCTGCAGAAATTTTCCAAATGTATGCCTTGATTCTGTATCAGTGTGTCAGCTTTACAAGTGCAAGTGTGAGGTTTTGACAATTGCTTGTTTTGATTTGACTCCAAGCAGCATGAAATGTGATTTGAACCATAAGCAGTTGATTTGCCAAAACTAAAGTATAAACAGTCAGTCTGATATGCTTGACCTCTGAGTAAAGAGAGTACCAAGTTGTGGTTATTTTATATTAATATCTGATTTTAAACCCATTTTATCAAATTTGTAGACAAGATTCAAGCTGAGGGGTGTGGTCTTTTCCGTCCCTCTTCGACACGCCCCTGGGGTATTTAACCCTGACGCTGGTGTCTTCTTTTGCTCTCTTGTGTTTTTGGCTGGCTTCTTAACTTCCCAGCCACGGGGCGGCCACCCTTCCCCTTTCTTTTGTTCGGGCACACGGCTCGGAAACCGCGAGCCCTGGGATGGAGACTCGGCTTCCCAGCCTATCCGTGGGCCACCGGTAAGTGATCAGAGCAGCTGCTCCTAAGGTACCAGGTACGCTGCCAGCCAAGCGTGATCGCTCTGAAATTGCCAGCGAGCCACAAAAAAAGGCAGGAAGAGACACGGTCCTTTTCCGCTTATGAGGAGTGACGGCCAACCATTTTTCGTCTTCCGCCTCTTTTGTTTCTTGTTTTATTTTTCGAACTTTTTTTTCGTCTTCAACCAAATCTGTCTCCCTGCTTCCCGAGACGCGCCCAGAGAGAGACTACTACCCATCAGCTTGAACCTACGCTTGTGAGTAGACACGGCAAACTTTTGCAAGACAGTACAATTTTAGTGCCGAATAACTTCGGGGGTATTACTAGCTTAAGACAAAATCTCAACTTTGTCCTCTCTCTCTCTCTCTCTCTCTCTCTCTCTCTTTCTCCCGTTCGCACTGGACACAGTAAACGCTCACGTTTCCAACTTTAGTTCAACACGCCATGTTCTATTTCCCTTTTCGTATGCCTATTTTCCTTGTTTTTATCATGATTAGTGTTATTTATTTCTTTAGTTAGACCCCTTTGTGTGTCTCCCTCTAGATCCCTTGTAGATGTCATTAAATATACTATAACATTCCCCTCTTGGTTGTATTTTGTGTGTGTTCTGAGTTTAAGTAAACCTCTGTCACCAAGAACTAAAAATGTCATAAAGTGTAGCAACCTTCAGATTACGAGACTGATAAAAAGGTTTCTGATCACTTTCCCAAAATTTTATCCACATAAAAAGTGACGTGGTGCCCCCTTTTCGAGACGTATTAGTTTGATTTTAACGATTAAATTTAAAATTACGCTAAACCGGAAGTAACGCAGTAACGCTTCCGGCTTATTCTTTTCTCCTAAATTAATTACATTTTTATTCAACCAATATACGCGACACTAGTTTGAAACATTGACTGCTGACATTGGCCCATATCAATGACAAAGCACGGCTTTAACACTGCAATGACAATGTGTCAATGTCAGCTACTCGCACATAGAGCCTCTTACTAGCTGTTGCTGGCTGGTGGGCCCAACCTCTGAAAGACGGCTGAAATTGATCCATATCATTGACACAACACTAAATAGACACTACAATGATACGTTGGGAGTTGAGACCTCTCTAATAGGACCCCAGCAGCAGAGTTGTTGGAAATACTTCGTAGTACAACAAAATGAAGCAAACTTATCAGTCAGGGCACACATAAAAAATAAAACCAAGAGGATGAAGAAAAGTGGTGAGTGTGACTGTGCATCTGTTACATGGGGAAAGTAATGATGCCAGTTTGTCTAAGTCCCATCGAGCATCAGATAATTTTACTGCACATTATTAGTTAACATTAGTTAAACAGCAGACCCGCTAATAAACATCCATCCATTGTCAACACCACTTAGCCTGGTTAGGATCACGGGGTGCTGGAACCTATCCCAGCTGACTTCTGGCAAAAGGTAGACTACACCCTGAACTGGTCACCAGTCAGCCACAGGGCACATATAGACACAGACAACCATTCACACTCACATTCACACCATCACTGAGCAGTAACTGATCCCACGCTGCCCGCACCAAAGTCAGGAGAGTGTACCACTACACCATCAGTGACTCACGAATAAACAAGTTGAGCTAAAACAATATTTGTTTGAATTTGTTTACATGGGTACTGTATATTGCATCATTAGCCCTGTTGCAAGAAGTTAGTCCTGTGCTGACAATAATTTCTCCTATTAGATGGATAATGCATTTGTTGTCAAATGCTAAAATTAATATGGACCTCAATTCTGCTATTAGCTTGGTCTGTCCAAATTGGAACTAATATGTGTTTGAAATCGAAAAATATTATACTGTATGTCTTATTGAATTCTCTGTTGTAGGCTAAATGTTGCATTAAACAGAATGTTAACATGAAGCATTGAAGATCTTTAATGTTAAATGTTTTGGCACGAATGTTACACCAACTACGATACCAGTATTTTGGCATTTTGATGTCAAAAATAGCACGGTAGTATTTTTGTTTTTGTTTTTTAGTACCGGTAGTTAAAAAAATAATAATAATAAAATTGCGCAATAGTGCTGAATTCATACGGTGTGCATTCCAATCACTGACTAATTACAAGCGACGACCCCCCCCAAGCTGAGAACAATAGCACACTAGCCAACAACTTGAATACCTTCTACTGCAGATTTGAAAAGGACACTTTTATTGTGCCACAGTGGACGTTTTAAGCTGCCAATGTGGTATTCTGATGCATTTTTATTGAACATTTCAGTCGGACAGAACAAAGTTTAAAAGGGGAATGATAGAAAAAAACAAGGTAGTGGTAGGGGAGAGTGTGGCTAGACAGCATAGGATGGTGATGTGTAAGATGACTCTGGTGGTGGGGAGGAAGATTAGGAAGACAAAGCCAGAGAAGAGAACCATGTGGTGGAAGCTGAGACAGGACGAGTGTCGTTATTGGTGCAGATGTTGGTGAAGGAAACAGGGGTGATGAAGAAGTGATGGGTAAGTTCGGCATCCAAGAAAGGAACCTTGAGGGACAGATGGTGGTAGACTTTCCAAAAAGAATGGAAATGGTTGTAGTGAACAGGAACAGGGGCAGGAACATTGGGTGACCTACAAGATCAGAGGTAGAAGCACGCCGGTGGATTGCATCTTGTGCAGACGATGTAATCTGAAGGAGGTTACCGACTGTAAGGTAGTGGTAGGGGAGAGTGTGGCTAGATGGTGGTGTTTAAAATAACTCTGGCGGTGGGGAGGAAGATTAAGAAGGCAAAGGCAGACCAGAGAACCATGTGGTGGAATCGGGGAAAGGAAGAGTGTTGTGCGGCTTTTCGGGAAGAGGTGAGACAGGCTCTCGGTGGACGGGAGGAGATTCCAGAAGATTGGACCACTGCACCCAAGGTGATCAGAGAGGCAGGCAGGAGAGTACTTGGTGTATCTTCTGGCAAGAAAGGAGAGAAGGAGACTTGGTGGTGGAACCACACAGTACAGGAAATCATACAAGGACAAGGTTAGCTAAGAAGTGGGACACAGAGAACTGAGGAGAGGTGAAAGGAATACATTGAGATGCGACACAGGGCAAAGGTAGAGGTGGCAAAGGCCAAACAAGAGGCATATGATGACATGTATGCCAGGTTGGACACAAAAGAAGGAGAAAAGGATCTATGCAGGCTGGCCAGACAGAGGGATAGAGATGGGAAGGATGTGCAGCAGGTTAGGGTGATGAAGGATAGAGATGGAAATATGTTGACTGGTGCCAGCAGTGTGCTAGCTAGATGGAAAGAATACTTCGAGGAGTTGATGAATGAAGAAAACGAGAGAGAAGGGAGAGCCGAAGAGGCAAGTGTGGTGGACCAGGAAGTGGCAATGATTAGGAAGGGGGATGTTAGAAAGGCATTAAAGAGGATGAAAAATGGAAAGGCAGTTGGTACTGATGGCATTCCTGTGGAGGTATGGAAGCATCTAGGAGAGGTGGCTGTGGATTTTTTGACCAGCTTTTTCAATAGAATTCTAGTGCATGATAAGATGCCTGAGGAATGGAGGAAAAGTGTACTGGTGCCCATTGTTAAGAACAAAGGTGATGTGCAGAGATGTGGGAACTATAGAGGAATAAAGTTGATGAGCCACACAATGAAGTTATGGGAAAGAGTAGTGGAGGCTAGACACAGGACAGAAGTGAGTATTTGCGAGCAACAGTATGGTTTCATGCCTAGAAAGAGTAGCACAGATGCATTATTTCCCTTGAGGATGTTGATGGAAAAGTACAGACAAGGTCAGAAGGAGCTCCATTGTGTCTTTGTAGATCTAGAGAAAGCCTATGACAGAGTACCCAGAGAGGAACTGTGGTACTGCATGCGGAAGTCTGGCGTGGCAGAGAAGTATGTTAGAATAATACAGGACATGTACGAGGGCAGCAGAACAGCGGTGAGGTGTGCTGTTGGTGTGACAGACGAATTTAAAGTGGAGGTGGGACTGCATCAGGGATCAGCCCTGAGCCCCTTCCTTTTTGCAGTGGTGATGGATAGGCTGACAGATGAGGTTAGACTGGAATCCCCGTGGACCATGATGTTTGCAGATGACATTGTGATCTGCAGTGAAAGCAGGGAGCAGCTGGAGGAACAGTTAGAAAGATGGAGGCATGCACTGGAAAGAAGAGGAATGAAGATTAGCCGAAGTAAGACAGAATATATGTGCATGAATGAGAGGGGTGGTGGGGGAAGAGTGAGGCTACAGGGAGAAGAGATAGCAAGGGTGGAGGACTTTAAATACTTGGGGTCAACCGTCCAGAGCAATGGGGAGTGTGGTCAGGAAGTGAAGAAACGGGCCCAAGCAGGTTGGAACAGGTGGAGGAAGGTGTCAGGTGTGTTATGTGACAGAAGAGTCTCTGCTACGATGAAGGGCAAAGTTTATAAAACAGTGGTGAGGCCAGCCATGATGTACGGATTAGAGACAGTGGCACTGAAGAGACAACAGGAAGCAGAGCTGGAGGTGGCAGAAATGAAGATGTTGAGGTTCGCTCTCGGAGTGACCAGGTTGGATAAAATTAGAAATGAGCTCATCCGAGGGACAGCCAAGGTTCGATGTTTTTGAGACAAAGTTAGAGAGAGCAGACTTCAATGGTTTGGACACGTCCAGAGGAGAAATAGTGAGTATATTGGTAGAAGGATGATGAGGATGGAGCTGAAGAGGACACGCCACCCTTTTCCGACTGAGGACCATGGTCTCAGATTTGGAGGTGCTGATTCTCATCCCAGCCGGTTCACACTCAGCTGCGAACCGCTCCAGTGAGAGTTGGAGATCACGGCCTGATGAAGCCAACAGAACCACATCATCTGCACAGAGCAGAGCTGCAATACTGACACCACCAAACCGGACCCCTCTATGCCTCGGCTGTGCCTAGAAATTCTGTTATAATAAACGTTATGCACAGAATTGTGACAAAGGACAGCCTTGGTCATGTCCAACTTGCTCATGTGGGCAAGGACAGTGAGTGACATGGGGCGAGTGTGGTGTAGGACTCAAGTGCAGCACACCGAACCACCGAGTTGGAAATAGTTGGAAAGGACTTTAATATCAACTGTGATGAGTCTCTCCAAAGCCCGAATACAGAGAAGTTAACTTCACAGAGATGGTGAGACTTTGAAAATAGGGAATTTGTCTTAGGGCAAAGTCATGTAATGCTCCGTAATCCTGGGGTAGCAGGCCAGGGATGCTTACACTTCGTTGTTGTTTTAATCCACAATTCACAGAGAGCAGGACATGTTAATTTACATTTCGTTGTCTTTGAAACAGAATCCCAAACAGCCACAGGGACAGGCAAACAAACGCGCTAAGGCTTTCTGGTCGGAGGAAGAAGGCTGGGCAAAAAGCCACAGGAACAGGCAAACATGATATGGCAGAACTCGTGGTCGTAGGCGGACAGGAGAAGAATCTGACAATGAGTGAGTCATCAACAAAGCCTTAAATAGCTGGGTGTGCCTGACTAGCAAAGGTGGCCGCGGTTGACCGTGGCTGACAGACTGTGACAGTGAGACCTGGAAGGGTGTGATACAGAGAAATGCCCACCAGAATGGTCTGGACTTCTGCTTGTCATGGATTGTCCATAACAAACATGCTCAAACATAAGTGTGTCTATAGGTTCACTTCTATAGGTTCAGTCATCGTCACTATATCCCCGAAATAGCACATCCAATTCCAAGGGAGTAACCTGACATTTTTCTCTCTGTTGCCATGATGAATGGACATATCGGGGTGCCACTGAAGATGTCTTTTTGTTGTGATGATATTGATGTTCCCCTTAAAGGACTTTTTTTTTTTTAATCTCCTGTAAATTTTGTTATTGTCCTGGCAATTCTCTTTGGTCTACTCCTTCCTAATTGTAAGCCACATTATCCCCTCGTCCTTTTGTTGTGGTACTTTTTTTTGCTTTTGCCCTGGATCATAGTTTCCTGTTTGTTTGTTTTTTCCTGTATTTTTGCCAGACTTTTCCTACTTTTTGGTAGTGCTTGGTTTAAAGTCTTTTTTATTTTGCTGAATTATATATATACAATGCTCTCTGTGTCTGCTTTGTGTCCGACAAAAGCAGACACAGAGAAATCGTCATTTGTGTGCAGTACACAAATCGTCATTTGTGTGCAGTATTCCCCACTCACGTCACATTTATATTTTAAAGTGTTCAATTAGCTCCTTTCATGTCCTGTATAATTTGATGCTGCAGTGGTCCAGTGGTGCCAGTGGTGCAATGGTGGAAATTGGAAACAAGCTGCCTTCAATCCAAAAGGCAATTGGCCTGTTTTTCATGTGACAGGATCACATGACATCTTTAAGTAGTGTCTGTGTGTGTGTGTTTGTGTGTGTGTGCATGTGTGTGTGTGTGTGTGTGTGTGTGTGTACTTCAGCATTCTAAGGCATTGTATGGTTAAATGCTATGGCCAACTTTAGTGTTTTGTTTTGGGTTTTCTTTTTTTAAAAAAAGAAGCTTGTGAACTAAAATGTGTGTGTAAAAGTCACAAAATTCTATTCATAAGATCAATCACAAGCTACGGTTATTTTTAGTGGTTTGTTGATTGTCAGAATTAAATGATGTTATCGTAGTGATTGTAAAGCAAGTGCACAAGTTCTAGGCAAATGGCTTTATTATACTAAATTAATTTAGAGTTTATCAATAATGTACAGTGCTTAATTAATTTATTAGCCTGTTGAGACTATTTTTCTGAAACGGTCGAGCAACTTGAAATACTTTATACAGACTCTAACTTTCATTGAGCTCTCAAGGTTTCACTATTTTGAACCCAAATTAGGAATTTCAAACTGAATTCACCTTTTTTATAGCCAAATTTGAGCTGGCTCAACCGGCCTTCGGCTTGCATTGACTTTTGATTGGATTTTGTTTTGTTTCATGTTAGTTCTTGTTTCCCAGTCTATTTACACAGAACAAAAATATCAACGCAACACTTTTGTTTTTGCTCCCATTTTTCGTGGGTTGGACTCAAAGATTTAAAACTTTTTTTTTACATACACAAAAGGCCATTTCCCTTAAATATTGTTCACAAATCTTTCTAAATTTGTGTTCATGACCATTTCTCCTTTGTCGAGATAATCCATCCCACCTCACAGGTGTGGCATATCAAGATGCTGATTAGACAGCATGATTAATGCACAGCTGTGCCATAGGCTGGCCACAATAAAAGGCCACTGTACACAATTCCTGGAAGCTGAAAACATCCCAGTTCTTGCATGGCCAGCATACTCCCCGGAGATGTCAGCCATTGAGAATGTTTGGGATGCTCTAGATCGGCGTATACGACAGCGTGTTCTAGTTCCTGCCAATATCCAGCAACTTCGCACATCCATTGAAGAGGACTGGACCGACATTCCACAGGCCACAATCAGCAACCTGATCAACTCTATGCGAAGGAGATGTGTTGCACTGTGTGAGGCAAATGGTGGTCACAGCAGATACTGTCTGGTTTTCTGACCCCCCCAGTCCCCCACAATAAAGCAAAACTGAACATTTCAGAGTGGCCTTTTATTGTGGCCAGCCTAAGGCACACCTGTCCAATAATCATGCTGTCTAATCAGCATCTTGATTTGCCACACCTGTGAGGTGGGATGGATTATCTCGACAAAGGAGATAATCACTAACACAGATTTAGACAGATGTAACATTATGTACAATATTTGAGGGAAATGGCCTTTTGTATATGTAGAAAAAGATTTAGATCTTTGAGTCCAGCTCACGAAAAATGGGAGCAATTAAAAAGTGTTGTGTTTATATATTTGCCTTCATCTCCACCTGTTCTCATCATCGCTGCTCCTTGTGTCAATGAAGATTAGCCCGATTTTATGGCCAGAAGTAACTGTAAACGTGCCTTTTGGGGTACGTTCTGTGCTCTCGCTCTTGCACACTTTAAGTTATTGCACACAATAACTCTGGCCAACAAACAGCTTCTTTATTCAGTCATTTTAGTGGATAAAGCAAATAATGTTTCTGTAAGATCCTATGCATGTGTTTTTGGTTTTGAGCACTTAAAAATTGAAATGGTGGCAGGTTTGTGTGGACTCCCATTGAACATGAGTGAAAATATGATCTGTTACTTCTGAATACAGCCACATGCCAGTTAGAAGCGGGAGTACATCCTTGTGCAATCAGATAGATTTTTATTTATTTAATTTAAACTGTATTTAACCAGGTAAAAGACCAGATAAAAAAGAGCATCTCTTTTGGAATAGTGACCTGGCCAATAAGGCAGAAAGTTAAACGTCAAGTCCAAGTCAATCACACACAAGTTTATTTCAGTTGTTTATTTTCACCTCCCCTCTCAAAAAGATACCAAAATAAATTAGTTTAGTTGTTCAAACTCTAGATCAGATTAATGGTGGGAAAAAGTTTTTAAATGATTTATCTTGGTCAGAATTCTTTTACATCACAAAACCTGGCATTTGAACAGGGGTGGGTATACTTTTTATATCCACTGCAGCCTCATTCCTGATTTTGTAATCTGCCTGGTGAACCTACAGTATTGTGCTGTTTAACAAGTGGAAACAATATAGTATAAAACCATTTGCTGGAGCAGAATTTGCCTTAATTTGTTATTTTATCAAGCTTTTTTTTGGATTATGTTTTAGATGAAGTGATTTTATTTAGCAAATCTGAATTTGCACATCCATCCATCCATCCATTTTCTGAGCCGCTTCTCCTCACTTGGGCGTGCTGGAGCCTATCCCAGCTATCATCGGACAGGAGGCGGGGTACACCCTGAACTGGTTGCCAGCCAATCGCAGACACATTCATATTTTATTAAATTATTTTATTTGACGTTCATGCTCTGATTTAAAACATGAATCAGAAGTTACTCACTTGTTACTTAGTACTTGAGTAGGTTTTTTTCACTGGGTACTTTCTTACTCCTACTCAAGTAATTATTTGGAGGACTACTTTGTACTTTTACTTGAGTCATATAATTCTAAAGTAACAGTACTCTTGAGTACAATGTTTGGCTACTCTACCCACCTCTGCATTTATTACATTCGTAGGAGCATATTTTGTATTCAGAATTTATTTTCAATTTATTTAATTTATTTTCATACCACACGTACATGCATTTGAAAATGTCTCTCAAATTACTTGTGATGAAAATGGGTGGGGGGGAAAAAAGAGCATAACCATTGTGGTCTGGTGTTTTTAGGTAGGCGAACTCATTCCCCATCCCCTCAATAAGTTAGTACTGGGTTAAAGTACTGTTTAAATGCTAATTGTGTTTCCATAGTCAACATTCTGAGAATAGCCTTCCCGTCATGAATGGAACAGAGGATAGGACCCAAAAATGCACGACTCCAAAACAAATAGACAGTTTCAAAAAGAGAGGTTTAATATACGGGCAGAGGTCGGTACACAGGCAGGCAATCCAAAAAAAGGCAACAGTATCCAAAAACGTGAGGCAAAAAGGCAAGGTCGATAATCGGAACAGGGTCTCGTCTTACTGTGAGTCTGTGACGTGGAAACAAGGAATGCTGGAACGCGACGACAAGGTACAACGAACTGGCGACAAGAAAGAATGAGACACGAGGTTAAATGCAAGGTGTAATTAGGGTGAACGAGGCACAGGTGTGTAGTGGTACACTCGCCTGGTGCAGGCAGCGTTCCCACTCAGTGACGGTGTGAATGTGAGTGTGAATGGTTGTCCGTGTCTATATGTGCCACGCGACTGACTGGCAACCAGTTCAGGGTGTAGTCCGCCTTTCGCCCGAAGTCAGCTGGGATAGGCTCCAGCGTCCCGCGACCCTAACCAGGATAAGCGGTGTTGAAAATGGATGGAGGCACAGGTGGTGAAGATGCTCTCAGGAGCAGGTGTGTATAAAACAGGGTGAAGACAAAAACCGGAACACACACCCA
Organism: Phycodurus eques; assembly: GCF_024500275.1. NCBI lineage: Eukaryota > Metazoa > Chordata > Actinopteri > Syngnathiformes > Syngnathidae > Phycodurus > Phycodurus eques. Next base: position 2,302,498 of record NC_084542.1, on the reverse strand, counting down.
TGACAGTACTCCCCCCCCCTTAACGGCCAGCCCCCGAGCCTCTGGATGCGCAACGTGGAAGTCCCGAATGAGCGAGTCATCCACGACAAATGCAGACGGCACCCATGAACATTCCTCAGACCCGTAGCCCTCCCAGTCCACCAGATATTGAAACCCCCTCCCCCTCCGACGAGACGACAACAGCCGCCTCACAGTGAAGACAGAGACCCCATCCACGAACCGGGGGGGGGGGGGGGGCGCCTGGAAGGCGGGACTAGAGGGGACAGGCTAGATGGGCTCGATGCGGGGCCACCCTGCTTTTCACGTCAACCTGGCTTGAGCAGGCTGGCTGACGTGAAAAGCAGGGTGGCCCCGCATCGACCTTGGGAACCTAAGCTTCACGGTGACAGGATTGATTATCTTTGTGATGGGGAAGGGCCCACAACGAACCTGGGAGCGAGCTTCCGGGACTCCACCCGGAGTGGAATATGCTTGGTGGAGAGCCAAACTCGCTGACCCACTTTGGAGCTCGGGGCCAGTGTCCTCCGACGGTCAGCAGTGGTTTTGTAGGACCGTCCCTGGCGCAGCAGCATCTGGCGGGCTCGCTCCCAGGTCCTCCTTCAGCGTCTCACCAAGGTCAATGCCGCTGGAACTGTGGACTCTGGGGCTATGGCAGGAAATAGAGATGGTTGGTAACCATGCACAACGTGAAAAGGCGATAGCCCAGTGGATGCAGAGGGGATGGAATTGTGAGAGAATTCGACCCAAACCAGTTTCTGAGACCAGGATCGTGGCCCCTGTGAAACGAGACATCGGAGCCCAGACATCGGTTTGGCCGTTGGTTTCAGGGTGAAACCCAGATGACAGCACCTATGAGACTGCAAAACTCCTTCCAAAATTGCGAAATGAATTGGGGACCCCTATCCGATACCAGATTCTTTGGGAAACCATGGAACTTGCAAACCTGGTGTATCATTAACTCGGCAGTGTCTTTAGCTGAGGGGAGTTTCGGGAGTGCAATGAAGTGTGCCATTTTAGAGAACCTGTCCACAACTGAGAATGGTGGTATTTAATTTCGAGGCCGGTAATCTCGTTACAAAGTCTACGGAGATGTCTGACCAAGGACGTTGAAGTATTGGCAGGGGTCGCAACTCCCCAGAAGGACGTTTACGAGAGGACTTGTTGGCAGCACATACCTGGAAAGCATTGACATAATTGGTGACATCCCTTCTAACATTGGGCCACCAAAAGCGCTGATCGACCACAGATTGAGTCTTGGCAATGCCTGGGTGACATACAGTCCGGTTAGTGTGGGCCCAGTGGATGACTCTTCCCCTTAAGGTCGGAACCACATAAAGCCTGTTCTCAGGGCAATTTTCAGGGCTAAGAGTGTTCTTCAGAGCCTCCTTTACCACAGTCACAATCTCCCAAACAAAACCAGAAACGAAACATGACTTGGGCAAAATGGTTTTAGGGTCAGACAAAGAATTATCTGCGCAGAAAATGCGCGATAAAGCATGTGGTTTACCATTTTTAGAACCAGGTCAGTAGGATAACGTGAAATTGAATCTAGTGAAAAACAGAGCCCATCTAGCCTGCCTCGCATTTAATCTCTTAGCAGACTGAAGATATTCCAGGTTCTTGTGATCTGTCCATACTAAAAACGGAGTATGTGCCCCCTCTAGCCAGTGCCTCCACTCCACCAAAGCCACCTTGACTGCCAGCAGTTCACGGTCACCAATGTCATGATTTCTCCCAGCTGGGGTCAGTTTTTTGGAGAGATAAGCACAAGGATATAATTTACCATCCTTGAGACATTTCTAGGAGAGCACTGCTCCTATACCGGTATCAGACGCATCGACTTCTACCACAAACTGCTGTTTGAGATCTGGCAAAGTGATGATGGGAGTGGAGGTAAAGCTCGGTTTAAGTTTCTGAAAAGCTGCCTGGCAAAGCGGGTTCCATACGAAAGGTCTGTGTGGCGAGGTAAGATCAAGCAAAGGCGAGGCTATAGAACTGAAGTTTCTAATGAACTTTCTGTAGAAATTAGCGAACCCTAAGAACCTTTGTACATCTTTGCGTGACGTGGGAGTGGACCAATTAGTCACGGCATCAACTTTGCAAGGGTCCATTTTGATTTTACCTGGAGCCAGCATGAACCCCAGAAAAGAAACGGACGCCTTGTGGAACTCACATTTCTCAGCCTTGACGTATAGTTCATTCTGCAGTAACTTTTGCAACACAGAATGACATGAATGGTGTGAGTCTCCTCATCCGGGGAGAATATCAAAATATCATCCAAATATACAAAAACATACACATTCAACATGTCACGCAGGACATCATTGACAAAGTTCTGGAACACAGCTGGAGCGTTAGTCCAAAAGGCATCACCAAATACTCTTAATGTCCCGTTGGTGTGTTGAATGCTGTTTTCCATTCATCCCCCTCCCTTATCCTGACTAAATGATATGGATTTCTTAAGTCGAGTTTGGTGAAAACCACTGCTATACTACGCTAAAAAAATCATACCGTGCCAAACCTCGTGCAGCACTGGGCTCGTCTGATCACTGCTTAATTCACTTCATACCGAGTACAGGCAAGAATTTAAATACGCGAAGTTGGAAAAACAGTTTAGCGCTAACAACTCTAAATCAGTCTGGTATGCATTCCAATCGCTGACTAATTACAAGCGACGATCCCCCCACGCTGAGAACAATAGCACACGAGCCAACGACTTGAATACCTTCTACTGCAGATTTGAAAAGGACACTTTCACACCCCACACCCACCCGGCCACACCACCGAACACAATCACACCTCTGACTTTTGCGTTAACCATCCATGAACAGGATGTGAGACGCATCTTCAAACAACAAAAGATTAACAAAGCAGTAGGCCCAGACCATGTGTTCCCATCCTGCCTCAAAGTCTGCGTACCATCCTGTTTCAAACGCTCCATCATCATTCCAGTCGCCAAGAAACCTGCAATCTTGGGTCTAAATAACTACAGGCCTGTTGCCTTGACATCTATGGTTATGAAGTCCTTTGAATGTCTCGTGCTGGGGCACCTCAAGAGCGACACAGGTCCCCTGCTGGCCCCCCTGCAGTTTGCCTACCGAGCGAACAGGTCTGCGGATGATGCAGTCAACATGGGACTGCACTTCATCCTAGAACACCTCGACGGTGCGGGGACCTATGCGAGGATCCTGTTCCTGGACTTCAGCTCAGCGTTCAACACCATCATCCCCGAACTCATCCAAGCTTCTCCAGCTCAGCGTCTCACCTGCCATCTGCTAATGGATTTACAGCTTACTGACGGGCAGGACACAACAGGTGAGACTGGGGGAGGCCACCTCATCCACACGGAGCATCAGCACTGGGGCGCTCCAAGGTTGTGTCCTCTCTCCGCTGCTCTTCTCTCTCTACACCAACGACTGCACCTCAGCGCACCCTACTGTCAAACTCCCGAAGTTTGCAGATGACACCACTGTCATCGGCCTCATCAAGAACAGTGACGAGTCTGCATATCGACAGGAAGTGGAGCGGCTGGAGCTGTGGTGCGGCCGACACAACCTGGAGCTGAACACGCTCAAGACTGTAGAGATGATCGTGGACTTCAGGAGGCATCCTTCGCCACAGCTGCCCCTCACGTTGTCCGGCTGCCTTGTGTCAACCGTCGAGACCTTCAAGTTCCTGGGAATGACAGTCTCTCAGGACCTTAAGTGGGCGACCAACATCAACTCCGTCCTCAAAAAGGCCCAGCAGAGGATGTACTTCCTGCGGCTTCTGAGAAAGCACGGCCTGCCACAGGAGCTGCTGAGGCAGTTCTACACAGTGGTCATCGAATCAGTCCTGTGTTCTTCCATCACAGTCTGGTTTGGTGCTGCTACAAAAAAGGACAAACTCTGACTGCAACGGACAATCAAAACTGCTGAAAGGATTGTCGGTACCCCCCTACCCACCTTTGAGGACTTGCACGCTGCCAGAACTAAGACAAGAACGTGCAAAATCCTCTCTGACCCTCCGCATCCCGGTCACCAGCTCTTCCAGCTCCTTCCCTCAGGTAGGCGCTACCGATCAATGCAAACTAGAACTAGCAGACATTCCAACAGCTTTTTTTTTTTTTGACTTGAGTTTGTTGTCACATTTCTGTGGGACCAATTATATATTACTCGTGCACTCACTGTAGTTGTCTCGCCATGATGCACTATTTGCATATCTGTTGTTGACCAATACTGGCCACTCATGCCAGAGTAGCATCTGCTCCATTTGCACAATCAACATTGTCCCAGATTATCGCGCTACTCATCACTTTAAACCGCATACACTCCTTGAAGTCTCGGCGCCTTTTGCACAATGGTCATTGAACCGGACTATTGCAATATTAGTCATTCGAACTGCTCTACATGCTAGAGGACTCTGCATCTTTTTGCACAATTGTCAAAGAAAAAAAAATGTACCGGCATTACCAGATAACTAGCGACCCTTTACTGCTCAGTTTTTTTGTCTATGTCTATGTCTCAAAAGTGTTCTCTGTCAATTGACTGTCTGTTGTCGTACTATAGCGGCTCCAACTACCGGAAACAAATTCCTTGTGTGTTCTTTGGACATACTTGGCAAATAAAGATGATTCTGATTCTGAGAGCATATTGTTACTTTTGGAAGAACCCGGGCAGGGTCTTCCTTCATGAAATTCAGAGTCACCTCTCCCATGCCCTTGCACCGGCAACCTTGACGTGACAGTTGCTCACGGAATGACTCAACTTCCCGCAGTAGAAGCACCGCCCTTCCCTCAGCCGGCGTTGACGTTCCTCAGGGGAGAGACGGAACCTGCCCAGTTGCATGGGTTCATCCATGTTGACGCTAGCCAGTGGGTTAAGACCGGAAACAGGGGATCTGCTTTGGTTTGGCTGGTCACGAGGCTCGTCCTCCAAGTGCGGGGTGACGCAGCCCTCCGCCGAACTCCGTCAAGCTCGCAATCAAAAAGCCTCTCGTCGATCTGTACGGCGAGAGTGTCCAAGTCGCTCGGCAGGTCTAGTGGGACCAAATGATCCTTGACGGCGGGGGATAGTCCTTGAAAATATGCATCGAGAAGTGCCCTATTATTCCACTGACTCTCAGCTGCTAGAATGCAAAACTCAATCGCGTAATCTGAAATCCTGCGCTTGCCTTGTTGTAGGTGACAAGGGAGCGAGCTGCCTCACGATCTGGTGTGGAAAACTGAAAAATTTGCTCCATATTCTTTACGAACAAAGACCACAAATGACACGCAGCGGAATTGCTCTCCATTCAGCAGTAGCCCACGCTTCTGCATGACCAGTCAGGTGGGAAATGACGAAAGCGATTTTTGCCCGCTCGGTGGGGAAGTGGAGTTTGCACTGAGTGATGAACGGCTTAATAGTCCCAGAATCTCCAGAGAACCTCTCCGGTCAAGAGAGATGTGGGCAGACAGCACCTGAGGTGGCAGGGGGCTGCATGGTGGCTGCTTCACCGGGAAACGATGGTAGAGTGGCGGCATCGGGTGTTGCGCCAGCTGGTTCCTTCTTCTGAAGCATATTCATGAGCACTTCGAACTGTGAGGCCACCTGTCTCATCATATTGTCCTGATGCTCTGACAGTCCCTCTCGATGAAGGTGGAGGGCACCAAGCTGCTCAGCCTGCTTCGAGAGGCGTTGACGCTGTGCTTGAAGGGGTTCTGCCATGAACGGAACAGGGTAGGAACAGGGTAGGACCCAAAAATGCACGACTCCAAAACAAATGGACAGTTCCAAAAAGAGGTTTAATATACGGGCAGAGGTCGGTACACAGGCAGACAATCCAAAAAAAGGCAACGGTATCCAAAAACGTGAGGCAAAAAGGCGAGGTCGATAATCGGAACAGGGTCTAGTCTTACTGTGAGTCTGTGACGTGGAAACAAGGAATGCTGGAATGCGACGACAAGGTACAACGAACTGGCGACGAGAAAGAATGAGACACGAGGTTAAATGCAAGGTGTAATTAGGGTGAACGAGGCACAGGTGGTGAAGATGCTCTCAGGAGCAGGTGTGTATGAAACAGGGGGAAGACAAAAACCGGAACACACACCCATGACACTTCCCTCTGTCATGCCTTTTATGATGTGCAAGAAGAAGTCATCTTTATGTTGCGTTAAATTACTCATTTATTTGATGATGTGTAATCACACGGAATGGACAATTTGACTATGTATTAGCAAGAAGCCAGTATAGTGGTAAAATACTGTGTAGCCTTGCGAGCGACTTAAGAGATTTTCGAGATACGTGCCATCGTTCAGCTGATTTTTTTGCTTTGACTTGCAAGCACAAACTTGAGATGCAATTGCTGTAGGTGGCAATGTCTGATAGAATTAGTAAATTTTGTTTAAAAAGCTTAAGATGTTTGTTGCCACTCTCAGTTTAAGTTTACTGTCAAACTAATCATAAAACAAAGAGAATCACACATTGTTTATTTTAAAGCAATCTCAGGCTAATGCTAACACAGGCAATGAATGATTAGTATTATGTGGCTGTGTTATATAACCCTTTAATAAGTAACGGATATTTGAACACAAGCAATGCAGCAACACATGCAGACAGACAATATAAAAGTACTCACAGTCATACAGTATACTGTATTTCTATATTCGTAATCCTCTGTGAAGAACGACTATATGAATACCACTGAGTTCTAGGCTGGACATGGCCTGCTGCTATGTGCCATTATGAATCCCACTTGAGTTCTAGGCAGGACACACCCCAATGAAATATGATTGGCTGCTGCATCCAGGCAGGAGATTAATTTAGAAGTATGGATTGGCCTTTATACTGCCCTCAGGTTTTATACTTTTTAATTCTATTGAATCATGCCATTAATGTAGGTTTTATAAAGTGTAATATCATGCAGTGTTATTTTTGTCAATAAAAAAACTAATAATTTTTTTTTTTTTGTTACAACCTTTTTTATTGTTAACAACCTTTTTTATTGATTTCATTGGGGAAACATGACTTGAGATACGAGTGTTTTTATGAGCGTGCTCAACAGCGAATTAAACTCATATCTCCAGGCGCCACTGTACTAAAAATGAGAAGTTTGTGGTGAATCGTACTACATTCTGTAATCTGTTAATTATACATGATGCACTTGGGGAGTGAAATGGGAAATTGCTGTAATAGAGGAAATTTGTGATGAAACATTCACTAATTTACCACATTATATGTTTTCCAGGTGTTTAGGCACTGTAAACAAACCATTTTGTTTAGCAGAATTCTAAGCATTTGTGACCAGTGTCACACAACATCTGTTTTCTGTTTATTCATATTATGGAAGCACTGTTCCCCATTTTTTTTCCTTCCAGACAGAGTACAAGTACAGAAAGTCCAATGGAAAGTTGGCAGGGGCAGACATTCGAATGACAAGTCGCTGCAATGGAGGGCTAGCGATTGGCTCGAAGTTATCTCGAGTCACCAACGTATGTATGAACTCTAGAATTGCCACAGTTGTACAAGTAATGAACCATAACCGATTTAATGAGCTACATTATTTTCAGTTTTACTGTACAGATCCGTATGTGCTAAGACTTTTCATGTTATGGAAAAGCAAAGTCATCCAAACTCAATTGTACTGTAGCTTCATATCAAATATTAACATATTGTACATGACAACCATGTGGAGCAACAGGAGCTTAGCCAGAAGATAACCATTAGCAGTTCTGAACATTGAGGCATGCTTGAATAGTTATGTTTCGCCTGCTGAGGTCAACCAGAAGAATTGGCCGTGACAAGCAGTCAGGCTCGTGTCAAGGTTGGCAGAGAGATATTGAACGAGAGAGAGCGAGCGAGTGAGGAAGCAGTTGGCACGGAAACTTAGGATCTGAGCCGATGCCAGCTTTTGATGCGAGAACAGCAGAGAGGGGCTCAGTCGTCCGGACCATTAAAACAGCAAAGCACTGTTTTCTGCGGTGTGGGTTTAAGTGTGTCCATGAGTTTGTGTGTGTCTTTTATTTTTATTTTTTTTACATCTCATTCAATAAATGTTCCTGGCTTGTCAGAATGCACAAAGGAACTCAGCAAAACACTACAGCAGTTCTTTCCCACTGCAATTTTATGGTTCTGCATACAGATATGGTCGCGTTACATGATACTACAATTCACTAGTAAAGTCAGAACTGTTACACATATTTCTCTTAACATACAGCATGCATCATCATTTGCATGATGATGCATGCACCCCGTTCCTTCCTTCATTTGAGGTGAGAGATATTGTCGTGGTGGGCACCACGGTGAAGCTCTACATCTACTTCACATTCAAATGTTTCGGGTTGGAATGTTGCCTCTTTTTTTTTCTGGAGTTTGCATGTTCTCCCCAGTCCAGGGTCTCTGTGTTTGTGTGGGGTTTCTCCTCCTGGTTCTCACAGGGTTTCTCCCACTTTAATTTATTGAAAAATATAAATTGGCTATAGGTGTAAATGTGAGTGTTTATATGTACTCTGCGATTGACTGGGTGTATCCCTCCTCTCGCAGGAAGGTCAGCTGGGATAGGCTACCTCACCCTGAAGAGAAGTGGTAGAAATTGAATGGATGGTATTGTTGATCAGTTTTACTTAGTTAGCAGGATTATTAAAAAAAATGCATATATTTTCTATGAAACTGTGGTTTTCAGATTTCACTTTGGTGCAAATATGGATGTAAATCTGGCTAGATGATTATCTTTTTGCTGTTTGCGTTTTGATGGAACCACCACAGAATTCTAATGGTCCTAATTTGCAACCCAAATACAATAAGGCATAGCACCGATTTTCTCACTTTTGACAAAGGAATTATTTTCTCTTTTTGCTGTCATGATGGAAGTGTCCACACAGAATCATCAGAAAAGTCAAAACAGTCAAATCGGTCCAGGGCGATACACTTCCCAGTTAGCTAGGATAGGCGTATGCCTCCCTGTTAATAATAGAAAATAGATAGAGAGAGAGAGAGAGAGAGAGTCAGACAGGCAGAAAAACAGAAAAAAAAAAAAAAACACTTGTGGGTTGAACACTTGTGGGTTGAACCTTTAATACTGTATTTACAGAGTGATACCCTGGGCCAGAGCCATTTGACTAGATACTGTATGCCTCATTGTGTATGAACTGCATAAACTAACTGCATACTGTACTTACTGACAGTTTTCTTGTGTCACCTTTTTATCACACTCACTCATGTATGCTTACACACACAAATCTCTAGTTGTTTGCCTCTCTACACACGCGGTACATAACATAATAACCAAAAACAAGAAAATAGAGTATTGAAACACTCATGTGGCAAAGCAAATTTTTTTGAAAACAACTGCACAGTTTGTTTCTGTGGTTATGTTGCAAACTGTCAAATATGTAAATGTTTGCATGACACTGATGGTAAAACATGTGCAGATGTTCAGATCAAACTACAGTGAGATCATTTGTCACATCGTTTTTTTTGATGGCCGAAATGACCCGAAAGCGACCAGCACTGGTTTCAGTTGGTCAATATAAATATTTTGTATTCTGTGTGGTTAACTGACATATGCCACAGATGTGTAAAGCAAAAGAGTATGAAAAATATTAGTCATTCTTTGTAATGACATTGAGACCAGGTGGTCAGCAGTTGTTGCATGAGAAGACTCAAATCAGGCTTCCACATGCTCACGTCTCTCATCACTTTTATTCAGAGCTGAGTGTCTGTTTTGTTGTTTTCACCAGCAAAGCCTATGATTTAAAACAGAGCAGTCAAACAGCAATCCTGAAGTCATAAACGATCTTGCCGTAATGAGGCCACTTGGAAAAGTCTCAAGAATCATAATTTCAATTGATTCAAGTGTTGCATTACATTGTACAATAATGTAAGTCTCCACTGGCATTAGGGACAGATGCCAACAGGCCAACCAGGAAACATCCAGAGTCTATCCAGCGTGTCCTGGGCCTTCCCCAGGACCTCAGTTGTGTCCGCAACACCTAACCAGGGAGTCGTGCAGGAGGCATCCTAAATAGATGCCCAAGCCACACTATCACAATGCGGAAAAGCAGCAGCTCTACATTGACCCTCTGCCAAATGACTGAGCTTCTCAACCATCTCTAAGAAACAGCATGCAGAAGAAAACTAATTTTGGCTGTTTTGTACCTGTCATACTACTCTTGGTGTCATGATCCACAGTTCATGATCATAGGTCCAGCTCCATGTTCACCATGACAGAACAATGTAGCGTCCACATCACTGCAGACACGACACCAATCCGCCTGTCAACCTCCAACTGCATTCTTTTCTCACATCTACCGTCGAACTCAAAATAATAGTAATGGCTTCTTACTCGGCTGATAAAGTTAATTATGTATAAAGATGGTCCTCAGTTTGTTATGGTCCTGCAATTTGTGGTTTTAAGGTTACAAACAGCCTGAAACGAACTAGTTTGCATAGTGGAGCAATACGTTGTCACATGGCAAGGCAACCTCACTTACCCCTGTATTTATTTTATTTTTTTTTCATTGTTTACTCTACTTTTACGTTAGTGTATGTTAGTGATAGACCATGGTGTGTTCTGATTTATATACAAATTTGGATTAATAACAGAGAGTTTGTCTTCAGTTAGTGGCTTTGCAACATTTGACATTTGTTTATGATCCAGTTAACTGCCTGCTACAGTGTTTATTAACCGAGAGCATTTGGGTTTACCATTACATATGTGCAGTTCTCGGCTGTAGTCAATCAAAGGATTTAACCTAGCACTCTGTCAGTAGCGCATAGATGATGTGTGCCAGCATAATGCATGGTGAAGTTAATTCCAATTTCATGTAGTTCTTAGCATGGGCATTACTTTCACCATCAACCATATAAATTTGCTCATTGACTAACTAACCAGCTTACGAAGAAACACATTTACAAACCCATCATCATATTTGAAGAAACTATAGGTACGTATGAAAGCACCCTGTGTTGAAATTTGTCCATTGCTGATTGAACTGCGATTCTGGTCATCTCCTCAGAGCGCGCCTATTGTTTACAAACTTGCATTTCAACTTTTGTGAAATCTGAACCATGACTATAGCTCCTTAAAACAGCGGACACCAAACTTTTCCACTGAGGGCCGCATACAGAAAAATCTAAGCCTGCATGGCCACTAATCATGTAGCGTAGTTGAAGATTTTCAAACCAATTCTATATTATTTCTTAATTTATACGTTGTATAGTATGTATTCTTGATTAAAAACTGCCAACATCAGACCGTTCTGTTATAGGTGACAAGGTGGGGGTTTTCATGATTTTCGAATTGCCATTGGCTGTTGATCCCAAAGAATAGATCATTATTTTATCATGAAAAATCATGACAAATCTTTGCCACACTTTCTTAAATACGATAAAATTTGATTACATTTGACTATGTTCTCTTTCCATGGGCTCACCACTTGTGGAAGGGCCAAGGGGGCCGGGTGCAGTCTGATCTGGGCGGCGGCCAAAGGCGAGGGCATTGGCGGTCCGATCCCTGACTACAAAAGCTCTAGCTCTAGCTCTAGGGACGTGGAACGTCACTTCTCTGTCAGCGAAAGAGCCTGTGCTAGTGTGCTAGGTTGAGAAATTCCAACTCCACAATCATACACTGTTTAGGGCCTGATACCAGTCTACTCGAGAGGGGTTGGCGTGGACTCTCTTCCAGTTTGGAGTTCCCCATGGTGAGAGGCGCCAAGTAGGTGTGGTCATACCGATTGCCACATATCTTGGTGTTTGTACGTTGGGGTTCACTCCAGTAGACAAGACGGTAGCCTCCCTCTGCCTTCGAATGGAGTTTTTTGTTCCTGTGCACCAAACAGCAGCTCAAACCACCAACCCTTCTTGCAGTCTTTCGAGGGGGTGGTGGAGTGCGCCCCTGCTATGGACACCCTTGTTCTTTTGTGGGACTTCATTGCTTAAGTTGAAAAGGCATGTTTAGCATTGTCTTACATCACCTTTCCATTTAACAACACTCAGTAAGAGTTTGGGAACTGAGGAATTCTTTCCCATTGTTGCTTGATGAACATCTTCAGTTGCTTAACAGTCCAGGGTCTCTGTTTTAGTATTTTGCGCTTCATAATGCACCACACATTTTCAATGGGAGACTGGCAGACAGTCTAGTACTCACACTCTTTTATTACGAAGCCACGCTGTTGTAACGCGTGCAGAAGATGGCTTGGCATTGTTTTACTGAAATAAGATGGGATGTCCCTCAAAAAGACATTGCCTGGATCTCAGCATATCCGAATCAGAATGAGAATCATCTTTATTTGCCAAGTATATCCAAAAAACACACAAGGAATTTGTCTCCGGTAGTAGGAGCGGCTCTAGTACGACAACGGACAGTCAATTGACAGAGAACATTTTGGAGACATAAAGACATTGACAAAAAAACAGTCACTGAGCAGTAAAGGGTTGCTAGTTATCTGGTAATGCCGGTACATTTTTTTTTTGACAATTATGCAAAAAGATGCAGTCCTCTAGCACTTAGAGCAGTTTGAATATGATGTTCCAAAACCTGTTTTACCTTTCACCATTAATTAATTCAGCATTAATGGTGCCTTCACAGATGTGCAAGTTACCCATGCCATGAGCACTAACACACCCCCATACCATCACAGATGATGGCTTTTGAACCTTGCACTGATAATAATCCAGATGATTCTTTTTTTCTGTCTGGTCCGGAGGACACAACGTTCATCTTTTCTAAAAACTGTTTGAAATGTGGACTTGTCCACACTTCTCTATTTCGCGTCAGTCCATCTCAAATGAGCTTTTGCCCAGAGAAGCTGGCGGTGTTTCAGGGTGTTGTTGATACATGGCTTTTGATTTGCATGGTAGAGTTTTAACTTGCATTTGTAGGGACGAAATGTGTTAATTGACAATGGTTTTCTGAAACGTTCCTGAGCCCAGATGGCAATACCCTTTAAACAATGATGCCATTTTTGAATGCAGTGCCACCTGAGGGATGAAAGGTTATGGACATTCAATGTAGTTTTTTTTAACCTTGCTACTTATGTGCAGTGATTTTTTTCTTCGAATCTTTTGATGATATTATGGGCCTTGATGAAGACATCCCAAATTCCTTGCAATTTAATGTTGAGAACCATTGTTCTTAAACTGTTGGACTATTTGCTCATACAGTTGTTCACAAAGTGGTGAACCTCGGCCCATCCTTGCTTGTGAACAACTGAGCCTTTCGGGGATGGTCCTTTTATACCATAGGCACATATAGACACGGACAACCATTCACACTCACATTCACACCGTCACTGAGTGGGAACTGAACCCATGCTGCCCGCACCAAAGTCAGGAGAGTGTACCACTACACCATCAGTGACTCCTTTTGTACCCAATCTTGTAATTCACCTGTTTCCAATTAACCTGTGGAATGTTCCAAACAGGTGTTTTTTTTTTAAGCATTTCTCAACTTTCCCAATCTTTTGTTGCCCTGGTCCACCTTTTTTTGGAACGTGTAGCAGGCATAAACTTCAAAATGAGAGAATATTTGCTAAAAAAAAAAAAAAAAAATAACAAAAAAAAACAATACCATTTTGTTCAGTCTGAGCATTAAAATATCCTGTCTTTGTGTTGACATTCAATAGAATATAGGTTGAAAAAGATTTGAAAATCATTGTATTCTATTTTTTTTTACGTTTTACACAACGTCCCAACTTCATTGGAATTGTGGTTTGTACAAAGATTTGTCGTTTTCTTTTTCAATCAGCAGAATGAGTTTATGAGTTTAGTTTTAGAAAGAATGCCAATTTTGGTTTCAGTGACATGTTCGCCACATTAAACAACGAGATCACACGTGCACAAAGGTTCAGGACACAGCCTACTCAAAATGTTTGCACACACACACACACACACTCACAAAAACTGAGTTGTCAGAAGAAAAATGACAGGAAATACAGTACATGGCTGATTTAGGTAAAGTTTTGTTGCAGCTGAATGTTAAAAAATGTCTTGAATTTAACTCACTCTCTTTCTCTCTCATGCACTCTGTCACACTATGGGACAACAGGAACGTCTCACCCTGGGAATTGACAGGAAGAGCTGAACACACACGCACACAAACAGTTAGGTTTCAACAGAATACACTGAAATACATCCATCCATCCATTTTCTGAGCCGCTTCTCCTCACTAGGGTCGCGGGCGTGCTGGAGCCTATCCCAGCTGTCATCGGGCAGGAGGCGGAACTGGTAGCCAGCCAATCGCAGGGCACATAGAAACAAACAACCATTCGCACTCACAGTCATGCCTACGGGCAATTTAGAGTCACCAATTAATGCATGTTTTTGGGATGTGGGAGGAAACCGGAGTGCCCGGAGAAAACCCACGCAGGCACGGGGAGAACATGCAAACTCCACACAGGTGGGACCGGGGATTGAACCCGGGTCCTCAGAACTATGAGGCTGATGCTCTAACCAGTCGGCCACCGTGCCGCCCCACTGAAATACAGTGCTTTCTTATATTTGACATTGACATTAGAGAGGGTGTTGAGGTGTAGTGGAGCTGGTCATCCCTTGCTTCCTGTATCCCAGAGAGGTCTACCCCATGACTGCATAAAAACATTTTAAATATCAAGTGAAAGTGTAGACATGACATAAAATTAATTGTGTGGCACAAATTGGAACATCTAATCTTTTATTATGAGGTGTACTTGCTTCCCCCTATTTTTCCTATGAGGGTGTGGGTTTGGCCCTGCGATTGGCTGGCGACCGGTTCAGGGTGTACCCCGCCTTCCACCTTCCGCCCGCAGATAGCTGGGATAGGCTCCAGCAGCCTGCGACCCTAGTGAGGATAAGTGTTTAAGAAAATGGATGGATGGGTGTGGATTTGTTCCAAGTTGCGACTTACAGAGCCCGTTTTTCCGATATATATATATATATATATATCAGAATCATCTTTATTTGCCAAGTATGTCCAAATAATACACAAGGAATTTGTCTCCGGTAGTTGGAGCCGCTATAGTACGACAACAGACAGTCAATTGACAGAGAACACTTTTGAGACATAGACATAGACAAAAAAAACAAAAAAAAACAATCACTGAGCAGTAAAGGGTCGCTAGTTATCTGGCAATGCCGGTACATTAATTTTTTTTTCTTTGACAATTGTGCAAAAAGATGCAGAGTCCTCTAGCACTTAAAGCAGTTCGAATGACTAATATTGCAATAGTCCAGTTGCAATGACCATTGTGCAAAGGGCGCCGAAACTTCAAGCGAGTAGTACGATAATCTGGGACAATGTTGGTTGTGCAAATGTTGCAGATACTCCTCAAACAGTGTGCAAATAGAGCAGATGCTACTCTGGCATGAGTGGCCAGTATTGGTCAACAACAGATATGCAAATAGTGCAGCATGGCGAGACAAGTACAGTGAGTGCACTAGTAATGTATAATTGGCCCGACAGAAATGTGACAACGAACTCAAGTCAAAAAATTGCCAGCATGTTGTAATGGAATTGTAGGTTAGGTGTTTAAGAAGTTGATTGAAAGAGGGAAGAAGCTGTTGGAATGTCTGCTAGTTCTAGTTTGCATTGATCGGTAGCGCCTACCTGAGGGAAGGAGCTGGAAGAGCTGGTGACCGGGATGCGGAGGGTCCGAGAGGATTTTGCACGCTCTTGTCTTAGTTCTGGCAGCGTGCAAGTCCTCAAGGGTGGGTAGGGGGGTACCGACAATCCTTTCAGTAGTTTTGATTGTCCGTTGCAGTCGGAGTTTGTCCTTTTATATATATATATTTTACCTTGTTGCTCGTCACAGCCTCACAGGTGTCTGAGTTGTGCTACTGGGTCTCTCATTATTAATTAATTATTATTATTATTATTTTTTTTTAGTGCTTATCCTTTGAAGGGTCATGGGTCAACTGGAGCCAATCCTAGCTCAGGCACACCCTGTACTGGTCTCAACCACCAAAGACCACACCAACAGCAAAACGTCACATGGGACCTTCAAATATTTGGCTTAGATAAGCCAAGACAAATCACTGGTGGTATGAAGTTGTGGTCTTGGTAGGCCTATGCCCCAAGATGACTCGCCTTCATTAATCCTGCATAAAGGTATGATGGTTGTCACCCATGACGTAAAGTTGTAAGTGGATCATATTGTTGCCACAGAATGGCAAAGGAAGTGTGACGTTTGGAATGACCTGGTAAAATTCAACCTAAATGTGAGATACGTTAAAGGTATTTACCCATGGTCTGTGGCGCAACGAAGATTGGAGGGCACTGCTGAAATAGAATTTCAGCAGGCACACATCCTTTCCTAGTGATGGACCTCCAAGCATGCATTCAATCATAAATACAGTATTCCTATTAAATTACTTTTATCTGATTTATATTTCATACGGAATTAAAAAACACATTCTGTCCTTCACAGTGTAGTGTGTTAGACAGAGGGTTCCGCAAGTCTCAATGGTGATAACACATCTGTTGCTGAAGGTATTTTCATTTATAATGTGCCCTATATTTTTTAAATGGATTTCCATGGCATTCATAAGTCTCAGGAAAACTCCATGCTCTATGATTTACAGCCATTCTCAGACTTCAATGAGTCGTACCTCTTTGGTGGCCCTGCACACATTTCAAGGTTACGTATAATGGCTGTGTCAGAAGTCTGTCCGGCAGAATGTGTGGAATATGCGCAAGGAGGGCACAAGCCAGTGCAAACTGTAGGCAAGCCCGGATAAATGCAGAGGGTTGCGTCAGGAAGGGCATCCGGCTTAAAACTTTGCCAAACAAATATGAGCGTTCATCCAAAGAATTCCATACTGGATCGGTCGTGGCCCGGGTTAACAACGTCCGCCACCGGCGCCGTCAACCTGCAGGGCGCTGGTTGAAATTCAGCTACTGTGGGTCGAAGACAAAGAAGAGGTGGAAAGTGGGTTCTTTGGCAGAAAGAGAAGAGGAAAGCACAGAGCCTAGAACTGAAAATGGGGACTTTGAATGTTGGGACTATGACAGAAAAATCTCGAGAGTTGGTTGACATGATGATTCAGAGAAAGGTTGATATAGTGTGTCCAGGAGACCAGCTGGAAATGCAGTAAGGCTAGAAGTTTAGGGGCAGGGTTTAAATTATTTTACGATGGTGTAGATGGAAGAGAAATTGAGTCGGGGTTATTTTAAAAGAAGAGTTGGCTAAAAATGTCTTGGAGGTGAAAAGAGTATCAGATTGAGTGATGAGGCTGAAACTTGAAATTGAGGGTGTTGTGTATAATGTGATTAGTGGCTGTGCCCCACAGGTAGGATGTGACCTAGAGTTGAAAGAGAAATTCTGGAAGGAGCTAGACGAAGTAGTTCTGAGCATCCCAGACAGAGAGAGGGCCGTGATTGGTGCAGATTGTAATGGACATGTTGGTGAAGGAAACAGTGGTGATGAAGAAGTGATGGGTAACTACGGCATCCAGGAAAGGAACTAGGAGGGACAGATGGTGGTAGACTTTGCAAAAAGGATGGAAATGGCTGTAGTGAACACTTTTTTTCCAGAAGAGGCACGAACATAGGGTGACTCTACAAGAGCGGAGGTGGAAGCACACAGGTGGATTACATCTTGTGCAGACGATGTAACCTGAAAGAGGTTACCGACTGTAAGGTAGTGGTAGGGGAGGGTGTGGCTAGACAGCATAGGATGGTGGTGTGAAAAATGACTGGTGGTGGGGAGGAAGATTCGGAAGACAAAGGCAGAGCAGAGAACCATGTGGTGGAAGCTGAGACAGGACGAGTGTTGTGCAGCTTTTCGTGAAGAGGTGAGACAGGCTCTCTGTGGACAGGAGGAGCTTCCAGAAGACTGGACCACTACAGCCAAGGTGATCAGAGAGGCAGGCAGGAGAGTACTTGGTGTATCTTCTGGCAGGAAAGGAGAGAATGAGACTTGGTGGTGGAACCTCACAGTACAGGAAATCATACAAGGAAAAAGGTTAGCTAAGAAGAAGTGGGACACTGAGAGGACCGAGGAGAGGCGAAAGAAATACATTGAGATGTGACATAGGCCAAAGGTAGAGGTGGCAAAGGTCAAACAAGAGGCATATGATGACATGTATGCCAGGTTGGACATGAAAGAAAGAGAAAAGGATCAATACAGGTTGGCCAGACAGAGGGATAGAGATGGGAAGGATGTGCAGCAGGTTAGGGTGATTAAAGATAGAGATGGAAATATGTTGACTGGTGCCAGTAGTGTTCTCGATAGATGGAAAGAATACTTCGAGGAGTTGATCAATGAGGAAAATGAGAGACAAGGGAGAGTAGAAGAGGCAAGTGTGGTGGACCAGGACATGGCAATGATTAATAAGAGGGAAGTTAGAAAGGCATTAAAGATGATGGAAAATGGAAAGGCTGTGTGTCCTGATGACATTCTTGTGGAGGTATGGAAGCATGTAGGAGAGGTGGCTGTGGAGTATTTGACCAGCTTGTTCAATAGAATTCTATCGGGTGAGAAGATGCCTGAGGAATGGAGGAAAAGTGTGCTGGTGCCCATTTTTAAGAACAAGGGTGATGTGCGAAGCTGTGGGAACTATAGAGGAATAAAGTTGATGAGCCACCCAATGAAGTTATGGGAAAGAGTAGTGGCGGCTGGACTCAGGACAGAAGTATTTGCGAGCAACAGTATGGTTTCATGCCTAGAAAGACTACGGCAGATGCATTATTTGTCTTTAGGATGTTGATGGAAAAGTACGGAGGTCAGAAGGAGCTACATTGTGTCTTTGTAGATCTAGAGAAAGCCTATGACAGAGTACCCAGAGAGGAACTGTGGTAGTGCATGCGGAAGTCTGGAGTGCCAGAGAAGTATGTTAGAATAATACAGGACATGTACGAGGGCAGCAGAACAGTGGTGAGGTGTGCTGTAGGTGTGAGAGACGAATTTAAGGTGGAGGTGGGACTGCATCAGGGATCAGCCCTGAGCCCCTTCCTGTTTGCACTGGTGGTGGATAGGCTGACAGATGAGGTTAGACTGGAATCCCCATGGACCATGATGTTTGCAGATGACATTGTGATCTGCAGTGAAAGCAGGGAGTAGGTGGAGGAACAGTGAGAAAGATGGAGACATGCACTGGAAAGCAGAGGAATGAAGATTAGCCGAAGTAAGACAGAATATACGTGCATGAATGAGAGGGGTGGTGGGGGAAGAGTGAGGCTCCAAGGAGACGAGATAGCATGGGTGGAGGACTTTAAATACTTGGGGTCAACAGTCCAGAGCACTGGCGAGTGTGGGCAGGAAGTGAAGAAAATGGTCTAAGCAGTTTGGAACAGGTGGAGGAAGGTGTCAGGTGTGTTATGTGACAGAAGAGTCTCTGCTAAGATGAAGGGCAACGTTTATAAAACAGTGGTGAGGCCAGCCATGATGTACGGATTAGAGACAGTAGCACTGAAGAGACAACAGGAAGCAGAGCTGGAGGTGGCAGAAATGAAGATGTTGAGGTTCGCTCTCGGAGTGACCAGGTTGGATAAAATTAGAAATGAGCTCACCAGAGGGACAGCCAAGGTTCGATGTTTTGGAGACAAAGTTGGAGAGAGCAGACTTCGATGGTTTAGTCACGTCAGGGGGGGGAGAGTGTCAGTATATTGGTAGAAGGATGAGGATGGAGCTGCCAGGCAAGAGAGCTAGAGGAAGACCAAAGAGAAGGTTGATGGATGTCGTGAGGGAAGACATGAGGGCAGTTGGTGTTCGAGAGGAGGATGCAGGAGATAGGCTTACATGGAAAAGGATGACGTGCTGTGGCGACCCCTAAAGGGACAAGCCGAAAGGAAAAGAAGACTGCTATAATGGGGCATCTTGCTATGGCCCTGAACATCCTCCGAGGGAAGTGAGTCATCTGTGCATGTCGGCTTCCTGTTGCCGACACTTCACCAGCTCCAGGACATGTTGGCTGAAGAAGCTGGAATCAATGTACAAAGTGGGTGGAGCTACAAATGATACCCTGCAGAATGGCATCCAGAAATGTTTTGGAGAGCTCATGAAAGAACGTGAACCACTTGCTGCAGCTATACTCCTACCAAAATTCAGGACATCCGGAATCATTGAGAATAGCATCTTCAAAACGGGTAAATATACTTATGTGTCGATGCAATTGTCAGCAGACTATAACGAAACATTCACCAGGCATTTTATTAGGTCCACTTGTACAATCATATTCGATTTATTACAACAGCTCAGCCATATATTCTGCCTTCAAAAATCAATAATTTTTACAGTACTCCAGTACAGCAACACCCACTATGACTACAATAATGATCAAAGTATCATAATTATTATTATTTTTAAATTTCTTAACAGAAACCGGTGAAAACTGAGACCAAAAAATAATTTCAAAACTTTTTCCACCATTAAGAACAGAAAATAATCTTTATCGGTCGTGAACATGCAGGCACACGAAACACGTTTTCTCTGCATTTGCCCTTCACAGCAGTGGACACAGCTAACATACACACTTGTTAGTGGCACACACGGGAGCAGTATTTGGAATGTAATATGGTTTCTATGGTGCCTCAGCAAACGTGAAATATGACTGAAAATCATCCACGCATTCCTGTGTTCGAACATTCACAAAAGACTTAACGCTCAACGGATATCCAAGTAACATTTAACAAAGCAACAAATTCACTCTGGTTTTACTGAAATGTTCATCTTAGTTTTCTCAAACTCACACGGGCTCCCAACGCTGTGTCTATGGTAACGGAGTACGGCTTACCCACAGATTACATCTGTAATCATTAACAACGCTCACAGCGCCCCCTCTCGCTAGCTCCAGCGACCGGGCATAGCCGCTAGCCTAGTGTATTCACACACGACCACAATCGATTGCTCTTATTAAATTAAAAGCTTTCCATTTTCGTTCGTTTTGTTTAAAGACCACTGCTACAATTGTACGATTGAAGCTTTGTGCCTTTTTGATTTTCCGCCTGTTTGAGATTTACAACGTAACGATTACAAGCTTTACCAACGAAGGGCGCTGCATTGCTAAAGCAACCACACTACCTCCCGACGCCACCTCCCATTCGCAAACGTTCCCTATATCACGTAACTTGAGTCAGCCCTGCAACACTTTAATATTTTAAACACAATTACTTAACTGGTTCACTCACGAACGTTGTATTATTGAATTGCTTGGTTATTTTTAATCACTTTAGGCTTTTCTTTTTAAATATGATTTGACTTTTATTCATTTTTAACTTTTCCCCACCAAAAAATCCTTTTTGAAAAAAGAAATGTTTTTCCTTTTCTCCTATGCCAAAGCCAACATCATTGTAAGTCATTCAAGCAATTCATTAACTCACACGCCGAATTATAAGTATATTTAACTTCTTTGAATTCACTAAAGCTTCAAATTGATTTCACAAATTGAATTGACTTGCTCAGGGATAGTCATCACAGTCAAATCGATTTGTTTACCTAATCATAATTTAATTAAATGTATTTATCAAACTAAATTAATTAATTTGTTGAATTAGGCAATTAATTTAAAATGTATTTCATAAGATGACTCAATGGAATCCACCAATGTGCCCTTCGCAATTGTTTAAAGCAACGATTAAATTGCCAACACTCACGTATCAATTTTTAATTTGATCAAATAGATTTTGTGCACAAGATTTGACATCAATAATATTGTTCTATTCAATCACTGCTTCTATGCACGTTCTCGAACACCTTTAAGGTAACCCTCACACCAAACGCTATTTAATTGTTTAACAATTAATTACCCCGCTTATCTTGTGCATCTATTCCAAATTAGATGCACCGCTTAAATTACCTTACAATAGTAACAATTCTATTGCGTAAAGCGTAAAGCTACTGCACACGCAATGCAATTATGCCGGAAGTCCCAGCCAATATGACAATCTCGACATGTTAAAACGGCTTATAAGCAATCTAACCAAAGACCTCGTCCCGGGTTATGCAGAATCCATCCAAGACGCTAGTCTTGTGGTCCTCAATGCTAACATAATGCAACTCATGAGCGATGCCAAATACAAAATGTTGAAAGATAAAAACCTCGCTCGAACACTCGGTTGCATGGTTTTGAACTTAGTGTCACAATTAAAATGGAGCAACATGGAGGATAGCTGAATGAGGCTTAAACTAGAAGCTGAACAGCAACAACAAATCAACTTAACGGCACAGGCAGCAGAGTCCTACATTCGTTTAAATCTCGCACAAGCCAGCCTAGTTGATGTTGAAACTCAGCTTGAGATGCTCAAAGAGGAACGCTCTAAAAGCGTTGAGTACTCGTGTGAACTCATGTCACAATTGACAAATGTAGAATCCGACATGCGCTGCATTCAAAAGCTAAAGCTAGAACAGGAACCCGAAATAACACTTGTTCGACGAGAACTACAGGCAGCCCACGAATTAATTTCCAACCGGCAATACTGTCCGATGAAATCAATGAGCTCACACCTTTCAGTTTGTCTCCGAGGTTCGACTAACCAGTCCCAGCGCATGGTCCAGACCTGCCTGGGATACTGTGAAGGGCCACTACCACTTCGCAAAGCCCCTCTCTGACTCTGACACAGCCGACTCGAGAGCTCGCCGCCAGGTGCAGGTGCAGCCTGCCTTAATGACTCCCCAGCATCTGTCCCTTATCCTGGAGTCTCTTCAGGTATGAACTTAAAAGACTTAGACAAAATTGCACGCAATATCGCGAGATTTGAACCTAAACCTGACAGCTCCCATAATACGGCAGCATACCTTAAAGACATTGAATTTTATCTTAAACGGTTCCCATTCGCTACCACTGAGGATAAACTACCTTATCAAAATCACGTCTAGTCGAGAAGTGAGTAGCCTAATCGATTGACAACCAGCACATGTATTGTCGGACTATCAAGCCCTCTGCCAGGCTCTGTCCCATGAATTTGAAGACCCGGAAGCCGGCTGCTCTTACTGTTAAACAAGGGAGCCTCGAAACGCGACAAGCGTATTACTGTCGTTTACGCAAAGCGTAATTTGGGTTTCTAAATGAACCGTACATGGAAGAAGACATTCATTTTAAAGCGCTTTTTGTTGAAAACATGCACCCAAATGTTAAACACCATTTGGGAGTGGCAGCACGCCCTCGCACGCTGTCCAGCTCACAACTCCGCAACTTAGCCACTAAAGGCTTCGCTATGCAGAAAAAGACCAACACAAAGCTATCGGATATTTTTGGTTTGTGCTATCACAATAATGACTCGCACCAAAACTTTAAACATTTGCCGGTAAAAACGGACTCCTGATCCTGTTCGCCCGTGCGCGACAAACCCAAACAGCACGGGCGAAAACCCATTGCGTGAAATACACCTCAACAGTTACCAACCGTTTCATGCAACGCACCGAATGACTCCGGCAACCTGCCAAACAGAAAAACCAAACAGCCATTTTGACGACTTTTCGGTAACCTAACCGTGAGTAACGAAAACATTTTACTTGACAACCACACTTGAACGTACGTTCCAATATGACGCAATCGTGGATACTGCAGCAGACATCACGATCATGTCCTAGGGCGTGTTTGACTTACTTTGTGACAAATTACAGCAGGAGGGTCAGACGGTCAACTTTTACCTTAGTGAACACCCAATAAAACGCGCTTGTGTTGTTACATTGGACAATTGGGCCATATTCCACAATTAATCTGGTGTTCGTGTCACCTGTCGAGTCAGTACCTTTGCTCATTGGACAAGATCTGCTAAGACGTTTCATGCCATTGATTGACTATACTCGGCGCGAGATTTGGTCACAGGTGCAGAGACCCCTGCGAATGTCAAAACGCACTAGGGAGACCGCCCAATGCTACGCCCTGAGCCTACGTGACCTGTCGCCTCTACCAAAACCGCAGCCGGATGGCATCTTTACAAAAGCGGGGTCCACACCGGTAAAGTTGACACTGCCCACCAGTGGTCGCTCTCTCGGCCCTTCCTTCAACCTTTTGAGATCACAGGACCCCTTGGTGAGAAGCAGAATTGCGCCCACTGAGCCGCACATTATGGGCCCTGTCCTTAATCATGGGTCCACCTATTTAGCTGTCATGCTCACACCCATTGTGTCTTTTCTAGTTAGTTGTCCCGCTTCTTCAGTGACCGAAGTCATTTTGCTTCTTTCGTAACTTTTCCACATTAATTGATTCAACAGTACAGGACATGTGGGCTTTGTCTCTTCTCAGAAACCTCTGACTTTACTCACCCATCTTCTTTGGTGTCCCAACCTGCCTGCGAAAAGTGCATCACCGTGCTATTTTGCCCACCCTTTCGTCTCACCGGCAACGCCTTGGACCAGACTCTTCTGGCGCAGCTGCAGTAACCACTTGTGACGCGCGCTTCCTTCTGTGCTGGGTCCCAGCCTTTCTTTTCTCTTCTTCATTGTTCATGATGTCAACGTTGCCTGCTTTTTGTTTGACCTTTCTGTGGCTCGACTTGGCCGCCACTCTTTAAATTTTTGCTCCCTGCGCGCCGCGCAAGCTTAACTTTGGTTTCTCCTAGGCTTTGTGCCTGCTCATTTGCGTTAACATGGGCTTTTGTTATTGAGCCTCCGTGAAACGCACTTCACAGCCGTTCGTGGCCCCACGCAGTCGAAAGGGAGGCACACAATTATCTGCCCACGATGCACCATGCACGAAATGAAGGATGGTCTACACAGTGAGACAGGACCGGTCAAGCAGGTTCAACCTCCGTGACATCATCCTCGCTACATCAAGGACTACACAAAGTCCGCCAACTCAGATGCCCAACCAAAGCACTGACGAAACCGAACACACTGCTTCGCCACAAACTGATAACATAACGACCGAAATAAAATGCACCCACAGCGCCCCCACCAGTGACGCTTGTAGCCTTAATATTATCGAGACACAACTTCGGGAATTCCAGTCCGAGAGCTGTACCACATGACAATGCTAAGCAACATGCTAAGAGTAGCCATTTTAGTTTTCAATGCTTGCAGTGTCGCCCTCAACCAAAATAGGGAGATCATAACCATGCTGTTGTCTGTGCTCCTAACGGGTTACGCTCACACACAGCTTGCTAACATGTTGATGAACGACAGGCTACATGAAATTGCTCCATCTCTAGACAATTTAGCAATGGATAGAATTCTCCCACATTTGGGACCCCTCGGCTTAATTACAATTATTCGGTCGATGGCCCTGACAGGCCCCTTTTCTTCGGCCCATCTCAGGCTTTTCCTTTCAAGCGCCACAGGTCTCCATGTCAATCCTGAGTTCCGAGAAAGAGCCCTTCTTGTCGCTCGCCCAATCAGCGACGCCCTCAAAGATGCCACTTTACATAATGAAGATGTCACTCACCACCACCGTCCGGCAGTCACGACAGCCAAATTGTGATTTCTAAGTTTTTCAAACGGCACAAATTTGTATTTGATCCCAAAATGCTTGAACAAATTAAATTTGAAGGAACTCAGTTGACAACGCTAAGGTGCCAGAACCTCTGTTTACACATTCCTGGTCTGCTACCGACCTTACCTTAGTGGCCCTAACCATCCTCGGTCACTGTATGATTTTCAGCATAGCCTACCTGCTCTACTAAAAGACCCAGAGGCTGCTGAACTGCTTAGAACAGCACGCCAATCCTTGCCCGAAGTCTTCCGTAGGAAAGGAATGGCTGAACCCGGAAATGACCCAGCTCAAACTATGGAGAAGGTCCCCTGACCGAACTGTTTCCCAGACACTCTCCCCAGTGGTGGTTAGAGACACTGCCTGTGGACATTTAAATCCCACGTTTGTAACACACAAACCTCCAGGAATATTTGAAATGTTTGCCTTAATGTCTGTGTGATTAATGTGTCAGTTTACAGTTTATATGAGACTTTGAGAACTGTCCTCCTGATTTGAAGCCAAACAGTACGAAATTATGTTGTATTGAACAATTAGTTGATTTGCCAAGACTAAAGTTTAGACAATCATTCTATATGCTTGATGTATGAGTAAGAGTACAAAGTTGGGTGTATTTTAGATTGATGATATATAAATCTAAAATAAAATAAAAAATAAATCTTAAACCGATTTTTAAGGGCAAAATTGTAGACTAGATTCAAGTCGATGGGTGTGGTCTTCTCCACTTCCCCCGTCCCTTCGGCAAGCCCCCTGAGTATTTGACCCTGTGGCATCCACCTTCTTGCCACCTCCGAATACTCCGGCCAACATGGAACCAGCAACCCCGGATACGTTACAACATACACTCACCCTCCAAGGCGCCCACATCGGGAGACAGGACAAGGCTATGCAAGAGACATTCCCTCCTTACCACGAAAATGCTATCCGTTCATCCTCCCGTAAGTAATCCTTCCCAGCCTTCAGCCTCCAAGCCACCCAGCACCCCGTCCCTCCACCCGAGCCCTACTCTGGGGATTTCGGTGCTTGCAGCCAATTCCTTTTAAATTGCTCCCTAGTTTTCAACCTACACCCGCTAAGTTATCCCACTGAACAATCCAAGGTCGCGTTTGTCACTAACCTTCTCCGTGGCAAAGCAGCCAAATGGGCAACCGCATTATGGCACAACTCCTCCAGTCATTTGATTTATTTTCCACCGAACTCAAGAAGGTTTTTGATCACCTCGTTCAGGGAAGAGAAGCCACCTGCCGCCTCCTTATGCTCACTCAGCCCTCTAGTTCTGTTGCTTCATATTCCGTAGAATTCAGAATTCTTGCGGGTGAATGCGGGTGAATGACGCCGCACGTACGGGAATGTTTTTGAACGGTCTGTCTGAGCAGCTTAAGGACGAGCTCGCTGTGCGAGATGAGCCCTCCTCTCTCGAGGATCTTATTTAACTTTCCATCCGTCTTGACAACCGGCTACGGAGGGAGCTCAAGAGAGGGGGGTTAGAGCAGGCATGATCACTTCCGCCGTGGGCACTGCTCTATTAGCACCTCACCCGCCTTCTGCACCTCCGACTGCCCCTTCGTCACCCCTCACTGCACCAGATGAGCCCATGCAACTAGGTAACACATGACTAGACACTCAGGAGCGCTAGCTTCGCGTCACCCAGCGACTGTATATTTGTATACTTCCCATATGACCGTTCCTGCTTGCATTCTTGGTCCCACTCACAATACACCGGTAGTTGCCCTCATTGATTCTGGTGCAGACGACAATTTCATTCATGAAGGACTGGCACTTCAGCTCCAACTCCCTCTCCAACCAATTGCGTATCCCAAGATGTTTACAGCCCTGGATGGGCGAGTCATATCTTGTGTCACCCACCAAACAGTTCCATTCACCCTACTTATTTCCAGTAAACATTGTGAGAACATCCCTTTTTTGCCAGTTACAGATTCCCTTCTGACCTCCATGTTCGTCCTTCTCCTCAATGCTCCCTCAGTGTTCCCCGCCGTGTTGACCTCCTCCGCCACGCTGCCCAGCCATCCGCCTGCTCACGCCACCGCCTGCCGCACGTCCCCCCCCTCGATGACCTGCCAATACGCCCCAAGGATCCATCCTAAATATCCGCTTCAATAAACCACAATCCTTTCAGCCTGCGCTTGCTTCTGGGTCCCGTTAACATCAGATCGTGACACATTCATCCATTTTCCGTGCCGCTTATCCTCACTCGGGTCGCGGGTGTGCTGGAGCCTATCCCCGCTGACTTTGGGCGAGAGGCGGGGTACACCCTGAACTGGTTGGCAGCCAGTCGCAAGGCACATAAAGACAAACAACCATTACCACTCACATTCACACCTATGGGAATTTTAGAGTCTTCAATTAACCTACCATGCATGTTTTTGGGATGTTTTTGGGAAGAAACCAGAGTCCCCAGAGAAAACTCATGCAGCCATGGGGAGAACATGCAAACTCCACACAGGTGAGGCCGGATTTGAACACCAGTTCTCAGAACTGTGAGGCAATGTGCTAACCAGTCATTCACCGTGACACCCATATTACTGTATGTACACATACGTATCATCCCCTTTGTGTGTCTAGTGTGATTGTTAAAGCTTTTCGTTTAAAAAGAATAATAATAATATTAATCTTCTTCTTTTCCTCTCTGCTTGTCCCGTTAGGGGTGGCCACAGCGTGTCATCCTTTTCCATGTGAGCCTATCTCCTGCATCCTCCTCTCTAACACCTCACTACATCCATCAACCTTCTTTTTGGTCTTCCTCTCGCTCTCTTGCCTGGCAGTCCCACCTCATCACCCTGCTACCAATATACTCCCTATCTCTCCTCTGGATGTGTCCAAAACATCGAAGTCTGCGCTCTCTAACTTTGTCCCTAAAACATCTAACCTTGGCCGTCCCTCTGATAAGTTCATTTCAAATTTTATCCAACCTGGTCACTCCTCGAGCAAACCTCAACATCCTCATTTCTGCCACCTCCAGCTCTGCTTCATGTTGTCTCTTCAGTGCCACTGTCTCTATTCCGTACATCATGGCTTGCTTCACCACTGTCTTATAAACTTTGCCCTTCATTCGAGCAGAGACTCTTCTGTCACATAACACACCTGATACCTTCCTCCACCCGTTCCAACCTGCTTGGACCTGTTTCTTCACTTCCTTACCACACTCACCGTTGCTCTGGACTGTTGACCCCAAGTATTTAGAGTCCTCCACCCTTACAATCTCTTCTCCCTGTAGCCTCATTCTTCCCCCTTCACCCCTCTCAGTCATGCACATATATTCTCTTACTTCGGCTAATCTTCATTCCTCTCCTTTCCAGTGCATGCCTCCATCTTTCTAACTGTTCTCCCACCTGTTCCCTGCTTTCACTGCAGAACAGAATGTCATCTGCAAACATCACGGTCCACGGGGATTCCAGTCTAACCTCATCTGTCAGCCTATCCATCACCACTGCAAACAAGAAGGTGCTCAGGGCTGATCCGCGATGCAATCCACCTTAAACTCCTCTGTCACACCTAAAGCATACCTCACCACTGTTCTACTGCCCTCATACATGTCCTGTATTATTTTAACATACTTCTCTGCCACTCCACACTTCCAGATGCAGTACCACAGTTCCTCTCTGGGTATTCTATCATAGGCTTTCTCTAGATCTACAGACACATTGTACCTCCTTCTGACCTTCTCTGCAGTTTTCCATCAACATCCTCAAGGCAAATAATGGATCTGTGGTACTCTTTCTAGGCATGAAACCATACTGTTGCTCGCAAATACTCACTTCTGTCCTGAGTCTAGCCTCCACTACTCTTTCCCACAACTTCATTGTGTGGCTCATCAATTTTATTCCTCTATAGTTTGCACAGCTCTGCACTTCAACCTTGTTCTCAAAAATGGGCACCAGCACACTTTTCCTCCATTGCTGAGGCATCTTCTAACCCACTAGAATTCTGTTGAACAAGCTGGTCAAAAACTCCTCAGCCGTCTCTTCTAGATGCTTCCATACCTCCACAGGAATATTATCAGGACCAACTGCCTTTCCATTTTCCATCCTCTTTAATGCCTTTCTAACTTCCCCCTTACTAATCATTGCCACTTCTTGGTCCACCACACTTCCCTCTATGACTCTTTCTTCTCTCTTATTTTCCTCATTCATCAACTCCTCAAATTATTCTTTCCATCTGTCCAGCACACTACTGGCACCAGTCTACCCATTTCTAGCTCAATCCTTAATCACCCTAACCTGCTGCACATCCTTCCCATCGCTGTCCCTTTGTCTGGCCAACCTGTGTAGATCCTTTTCTCCTTCTTTAGTGTCCAACCTGGCAGACATGTCATCATATGCCTCTTGTTTGGCCTTTGCCACCTCTACCTTTGCCCTACGTTGCATCTCAATGTTTTCCTTTCTCCTCTCCTTGGTCCTCTCAGTGTCCCACTTCTTCTTAGCGCTCCTGGACACACAATATATCAACCTTTCTCCTAATCATCATGTCAATCAACTCTCGAGCTTTTCCTGTCATAGTCCCAACATTCAAAGTTCCTACATTCAATTCTAGGCTCTGTGCTTCCCTCTTTTCTTTCTACCGAAGAACCCACTTTCCAC
Source organism: Phycodurus eques (assembly GCF_024500275.1). Classification (NCBI taxonomy): domain Eukaryota; kingdom Metazoa; phylum Chordata; class Actinopteri; order Syngnathiformes; family Syngnathidae; genus Phycodurus; species Phycodurus eques. Next base: position 2,272,602 of record NC_084542.1, on the reverse strand, counting down.
CTCTCCTTTGTCTTCAACCCACAGTAGCTGAATCTCCACCGGCTCCCTGTAGGCTAACTGTGTTGGTGGCGGACGTTGTTTACCCGGGCCACGACCGATCCGGTGTAGAATTCTTTGGATGAATGCCCATATTTGTTTGGCAAAGTTTTAAACAGGATGCCCTTGCTGATGCAACCCTCTGCATTTATCCGGGTTTGGGGCCGGCTTCCAGTTTGCACTGGCTTGTGCCCCCCATAGGGCTGCATTATATAATAATAATAATAATAATAATAATAATAATAATAATACATAAAATTTAAATCATGTTTCTCAAGACACTCAAAGATGCTTTACACTAGATGACAATAACAGTAAGTTGGGTTAACAGGAAGCAGGTGTGTTGGTGTCAACAACGCTGTTCACCACGGTGGAATGCAGTCCTGCCGGCAAGTGGGAACCTCTGTGGATGTAAAGGGATGTCGAAGGATATGTGCGGTAGCTGAGCTCGCTGCACGGATGAGCACGAGTCACAACTGAACCGTATTCGAGAGCTTGCTGAGCGAGAGATAGTTAGGTGATAACTTATTTCGCCGCTTTTCCAAGTTTACAATAAATGACAACACCAACGCATAGTCCATCGGTGAATGTGAGTGACCGTGAACCTCAGGGCTGAATATGAACTGAATGAGACTCTGTGAAAAAGAAGTTAATGATTAAGTGAATGAATCTTTTGAATTAATCTTTTTAATAAACTGGTTCTAGTGAGTCAGTACACTCGAAAAGAACTGCCGCACCAATCACTATAATGACGACTCTAAATTATCCATGTGAGTGTGAAGGATTCTTTGTCTATATCTGCCCTGTTATTGGCTGGCGATCAGTTTCGTCCAGAATCGGCTGGGATAGGCTCCAGCACACCTGCAAACCTAGTTATCATAAGCGGTGCGGAAAATGTATGGCTGTATGGATATGGATGTGGTTGTTCAATGTGTTACATTCACTCATGTTAAATGGGAGTCAGCATAAACCCGTCACCATATAAAGTGCCTCTGATTAACCCCAAATAAAGTTCAGATGTTCTCGTAGGCTTTTCCTTATTTTTATATTTTTCTTTTATTTATTTTTTGCTTTCCTGCATAAGTGTGAAGTTTCAACCTTTGGTTTCAACATTCTGCAGAAACACAATTGAAATCTCCTAAATTCATGTGGGAAAATTTGTATGGTCTGATGAAACTAAGGTTGAACTTTTTTGGGCATAATTCCAGAAGGCATGTTTGGCACAAACATGGCACTTTAATTGCACTTTAATTGCACTCTTCTATATAAGGTTACACCGAACTTTTCTCAATGCCCCAGTTCCTGGCACAACACCAATAAACACTGAACACTGATTCACAATGTGCATTGAGTTGTGTCAACACACTTGCTGCATTTAATGTGAATCAGCTTCTTCTCTTAACACACCTTGATGATGCAAATACATAAGAAAAAAATAACCTCACTTTTACACACTGTTTGGCTACTTCTGTGTTCAAAATCCCATTCAAGGCGAGTTGAAGACATACAATCAAGAAACATACAACCTCAATTCCAATGAAGTTGGGATGTTTTGTTAAACAAAAATAAAAACACAATACATGATTTGCAAATCATGTTCAGCCTATATTTAATTGAATACACTACAAAGACACGATATTAAATGTTCAAACTGATTCACTTTCTTGTTCTTAGCAAATAATCAATGACTTAGAATTGTATGGCTACAATACGTTCCAAAAAAGCTGGGACAGGGTCATGTTTACCATTGTGTTACATCACCTTTTCTTTTAACAACATTCAATAAGCGTTTGGGAACTGAGGATACTACTTGTTGAAGCTTTGTAGGTGGAATTCTTTCCCATTCTGGCTTGATGTACAGCTTCAGCTGTTCAACAGTCCGGGGTCTCCGTTGTCGTATTTTACGCTTCATAATGCGCCACACATTTTCAATGGGAGACAGGTCTGGACTGCAGGCAGGCCAGTCTAGCACTCTTTTACTACGAAGCCATGCTGTTGTAACATGTGCAGAATGTGGTTTGGCATTGTCTTGCTGAAATAAACAGGGGTGTCCATGAAAAAGACTTTGCTTGGATGGCAACATATGTTTCTCCAAAACCTGTATGTACCTTTCAGCATTAATGGTGCCTTCACAGATACCGGCTGGTTCTTTTCCTCTTTGGCCCGGAGGACACGACGGGCACAGTTTCCAAAAACAATTTGAAATGTGGACTCGTTGTACCACAGAACACTTCCACTTTGCATCAGTCCATCTTAGATGAGCTCGGGCCCAGAGAAGCCGGTGGCATTTCTGTGTGCTGTTGATAAATGGCTTTTGCTTTGCATAGTAGAGTTTCAAGTTGCACTTACGGATGTAGCGCCGACTGTATTTACTGTCAATCGTTTTCTGAAGTGTTCCTGAGCCCATGTGCTGATATCCTTTACACACTGATGTCAGTTTTTGATGCAGTGTAACCTGAGGGATCGAAGGTCACGGGCATTCAATGTTGGTTTTCGGCCTTGTCGCTTACATGCAGGGATTTCTCCACATTCTCCGAACCTTTTGATGATATTATGGACCGTAGATGATGAAATTCCTAAATTCCTTGCAATTGTACATTGAGGAACATTGTCCTTAAACTGTTCGACTATTTTCTCACGCACTTGTTCACAAAGAGGTGAACCTCGCCCCATCTTTGCTTGTGAATGACTGAGCAATTCAGGGACGCTCCTTTTATACCCATTCATGGCACCCACCTGTTCCCAATGAGCCTGTTCACTTGTGGGATGTTCCAAACAGGTGTTTGATGAGCATTCCTCAACTTTTTTGCCACCTCTCCCAGCTTTTTTGGAACGTGTTACAGCCATAAAATTCTAAGTTAATGAATATTTGGTAAAAACAATAAAGTTTATCAGTTTGAACATTAAAAATCTTCTTTATCGTGTATTCAATTAAATATAGGTTGAACATGATTTGCAAATCATTGTATTCTGTTTTCATTTATGTTTAACACAACATCCCAGCTTCATTGGAATTAGGGTTGTAAATGCATTTTGTCTTAAAAATACATGCTGTGTAACCTTCACTATCTTGATGATGGGGCTTTACGTTATTATTAAATATGGCTGGAGGGGCTCATCCTTCTAACAGTCAAAACAGTGAAAAATCTAAAATGTTCTTTCTGTGCACACAATAATGACAATAAAATGTATTGCAAGCATTTGAAACTGAGAGAAACCATTACTGGGGATTAGGCCAATAGAAGCCTCGGTGGTCCATTGGTTGCTAATGTCCAATGTGCGTAAGACACTGACGTCAGCCTAAAAACAAGGAATCAGAAGTCTAGACTGCATTGATTATATCCTGTGGTTGAATTGAATTTTCTAAAACCACATGGGTGGTGATTGTAGCCAACTGTTATCTGTCACGAACGCCAGAGGCCACTGAAGTAAAAGGTTTGATTTGAGACTGTTTACGAGCTTCTTTTATTGGGAAAAAAGTTGTTTTCAGTTTTGGTTTTCATTATACTTCCATTTTAAAAAAGGAGTAAAAAATTTATACATTCAATAGTATAACATTAACTTAATTTAGATCATTGAGAACTGCTGTTGTGCAGTGCATTTCGAGTAACGTATAGCTGTTTGCACCATTCAAGATTTTCTGGCATGATTCTAAACTGAATTATCTGGTGGCATTTGGATTGAAAATACAAACAAGCAATTACGGTGAAAGGTTTCGCAATATTGTTTTTGTTTTTCTTGGATGAATCTAAATACTTTTCCATGTCAGTTGACTGCAGGCTGCGGTATTGAGTCAGGAATGTTGAAACACTTCTGTCACTGATGGTCTGCTGTGGCATTTAACATACTGCTGCCCACACAAACAATTTAACACAAAAAATCAGTACGGGTGGAGAAGAGCACGGTGGAATTGTTTGGCCTGAACACCAAATACTACAAGTATAACGATACAAATTACTGGTTCACTGCTGTCAGTTGTGCTTCTGCAATGACCACATTATGGAAATCAGTGATGTTTGGTTTCACAGCAGTATGGCCTTCAGGCGTAGTCCACAACCACTGAAACCACATATTGAAATCAGCAGCTGACACACAATGAAAATGGTAGGGATATCTTCATAAAGTGAATACTCTTGAGCTCATAAAATATTGAAGGGGAACTCAACCCTAGCTGTCTAAACTTGCTGTTATATTTTAAATGTGCATACAGTAGCTTCTTTATCTGATGCTGTTTACTTAAATCTACAAAGTATTTATTCTAAAAACACATTTAAAACATCGCATCTACTACATACATACATGTCACATTCTTGCGATTTTGCACACATAATGGTGTAAAATGGAAGAAATGGTACAAAAAATGGATCGATGGAAGTTTTTATATCTATGGTTTCGTTCCCCTTTAACTAAATTTAAGGAAAAAACATATCTCTTAAAATCGTCAAAACTCGAGTGTTATAACTACCATCATGGATTTTTGGCACACAAGACAGAGTTGTTAGGACTGTTGTTCCACAGCACAAAAGGTCTAGGTCAGAGTGCGTCTCAGCAAACGTTTTTTTCTTGAGTGTACATTCTCTCACATTTGTGAGGGCTCTTTCTCTGAACTCCTTGACTCCTAAAAATCTGTACGTGTGAGAATGTGTCTATAAGTCAGTCATGTGGTTGATTAGTGAAGTATCTACCTCACCACTCATCGAAATGCAACTTTTTGACTGTTGTTTGACAAAGCTCTGCTCACTATTGGTTCTTTGCCACTGGCAAAAACAGGCACAAACCAAAAGTTCCAAATGTCCTGATTAAACTACCACTGATCGGCCATTGGTCGAACAAACTCGTCATGCCCGTCTTTTGTAAAATGTTCGGACACATGCATAGAAATGACAAAAACGAACACACGTGCTAACGTTTAAGCTAATGTTAGCCTGTGTGTTTGTTTTCTGCGTCATTATTACCAATCTGCCTTAACCCTGCAAATTGACAAATAAAAATCTCACACTGCTTTATTTCTGTCGTCCAACAGAATCATTAAAACAATTCTAATAATGAAACTGGCCTGGAAACAAAGAATGTTACCCTTAACTTTATAGATTGTTTCACAACTCAATGAGACTTCTGCGTGTGTATTTTGGCACAATCCTTGTGACCAAAGGTATGAAGTGTGCCTTCTCCAGATTGTATGTTCCAGCTCCTTTCATGAAATGTAAGCAGCAGTGAATAGTTAACCTTTATTCCTGAACTTTTTCTTTTTATTACTGTAATTCATTGACTTTAATTTACTGTACTGATTATAGTCCAAGGGAAAATTTACACATTGCTGTATATTTTTTACACGCTACACAGAGAATCAGATCACACATGCAGGCATGCAAGGAGAGAGTGAAGGGGCATGCAAACCTTGCTGCACCTCTTGAGCTAAGAGGTGTGGGGACAGTGCCTTGCTCAAGGGCACCTTGACAGTAGTCAATAAAAGCACTAACATCTCGACAGCAACTTGTTGCTATTTTTTACCTAATTCCGGTTTTGGGCGCCAGAGTATTTACCCACACTCTCGTTAAAAGAGCGGCATGTGCAGTAGATCCACTTGCAATGCAAACATATTGAGCACAGTGGGTGTTAAATTCCAACACCATGAGCAAGAGAAACTCCACCAGCCGCCACTGGAAGTTATAGCACAAAAGCAATCTTCTTCCATTACTTTGAATCTGTTGGGGAATTGCACGACTTGTGTCTCATAAAAAAGAGTAACCGACAGTGACATTCCGAAAGGTGAACATTGCTGGAAAATGGAGTTCACTGTCATTTATTTCAATGTGTCAACAGTACAGTAAAAGTTGGTAAGGTTCAGGCAGAGACAAACTGACTTTTGGTAGGATAAAATGAACAAAAATGTATATTCTTAAGTGTATGTGCACTGTATATGTACATGATGGGGAGTAGAATTAAATTACCAGTTGTATGTATTACTGGCTAAACTATGTATTGTGTATGGCTGGATTTTTTACGTTTATTAGAAAGCCACATATATATATATATATATATATATATAGCACCCATGCAAGACACCTATTCCCCTGCATGACTAACACACACAATCAACTCTGCATGGCTGAGGCTAGGTAATAGGCCTGCCTTCCTGGTGGGATGAACATCTGGGATAAGGTCCCCCAGGGGCTCTGAGTTTTCTGGTATTGCAGTTGTCTGTGGGCACGGGCCAACCCTGGAAGTGTCAGCTGGGGTGCTCTGGTCCCCTTGTGGCGCAGGGTTTGTGTCTCTGCGCCCCCTACCAGACTCCCCTCCCGAGACCACTCTGAGTAGCGGTCCGGGTGAAGTTTTTTTTGTTTTTTTTTGGTTTGTTTTTTAACTTCATAGAGGGCAGGGATTGGTGACCGCACTCACACAGATTATTGTAACTTGTAACATGTATTTGTATTGGGTTTTTATTTTTATTTTTACCAGTTTTTGCATAAATGACATAAGGCATCCATCCATACATCCATTTTCTGTATTGGTTATCCTCACTAGCAGGTGTGCTGGCGCCTATATCATCTAATTCTGGGCAAGAGGCGGGGCACCCTGATCTGGTCACCAGCCAATTGCAGGGCACATGGACAAATAATTATTTACACTCACATTCACACCTATGGGCAATTTAGAGTCTTCAATTAACCTGCCATGCATGTTTTTGGAATATGGGAGAAAACCGTACAACTTACGGCACAGCGAGAACATGCAAACTGCTCACAGGCGAGACCGGATTTGAACCCTGGTCCTCATAACTGTGAGGCAGCTGTGCTAACCAGTCGACCACTGTGCTGCCCTACATGAAACACGTAGATAAAAAAAAGATGGATGAACCACAAATACAATAGGTTCGGCAACCATGTCATCACATTTTTTAAAAGTTCAATCTTGGTGAAGGTCTGTGTACTTCTATTGTTGTTCAGCATCTTCCTTATTATCCATAATTGTACTTCCTTGGAAGCCACTGGAATACAAAGGATTCGACCTTGATTTACCAGAAGTTTTTTATTTGGACTAGGCGAGCCGAAAACATAACGGTGAGTCCCCCAGTCTTCCCATTTCCAAGTTAGGCCAGCGTCAAAAGAGCAAGGTTTAAAGTACAGGTATTATTACTCTTAACTTCAGAGGAAGAGAATGCCAACACCACAAACCAAAATGATTCAAATTAACACTGCACTTACTGTCAAAAAAACAAAATATAAACTAAAGACAACATCGAAGCCCAACTCCTAAATCAATATAAACAGGAGAAAAGCGGTGAAAGAAAAATCTTCTAGTTCCTACTAGGCTACACAACAAGATTTTCGATACAGTACCTAATAAAACAGATCAAACATACCACATGAGTAATAAGTCAAAAAAACAAAGTAATCACACACCGGCTGTTCAAAACAATATTCTCTAAGCATGTTACAGGCAAAATCATTTCATGCTACTCATAAAAGGTGGGGTCGGGATCGCCGCGTACCGATACCAGGTATCGGTGTTGGGCCGATACCGGCCTTATTTCAACGGCTGATGCTTCAGGCAAAAATATCCTGACATCTAGTAAGCCGTCCTTTCCAGTAGTTTAGACTATAGTGCCACGGTTAAACACCACGGCGAATCATTGTGTGCATCACTTCCTGTTCAGAATCAGAATCATCTTTATTTGCCAAGTATGTCCAAAAAACACACAAGGAATTTGTCTCCGGTAGTTGGAGCCAATCAGACAATAATTAGCCTGCCAAAATGGCTGTTCCTCTCTCCAAAACTTGGCTTGTTTGGAAATACTTTGACGTAAACAAAGAATCAAATGCCATAGGATGAAAATCCTAGACAGAATTTCCAACATTCCCCAGTGGCATACTCAAAGCTTCAAGACATTCAAATGGACATGCATAAGCCAGTAAAAAGCTGGAACCATACGCCATATACAGTATGATGAGCTCTCTCATTGGACAAAAGCAAGCCATTGGAGTTTATTAGACAGAAAACCAGCTCCCCAACAGCCAACCAGTGGAGTTTATTCGAGAAGGCAACCAAACTTTTGGAGCCGTTTGAAGAGCTGCTCCAACAGATGAGCTCTGCGGATTCATCCATGCTATCACCGCTCTTCTGAGAGTTTTGGAGGGAGACTACAGGGAGGATTTTAGGGTCAGATCTGTGAAGAAGGCCCTTTGCTGACATTGAGAGAAAGTCACTCTTCAGCTTTGCAGCAGTACTCGATCCATTGTAATTACGTAGCCTAATGCATCCATCCATCCATTTTCTGTACTGCTTATCCTCACTAGTGTTGCGGGCGTGGGCGTGCTGGGGCCTATCCCAGGTATCTTCGGGCGAGAGACAGGGTATACCCTGAACTGGTCGCCAGAAAATCGCAGGGCACATATAAACAAACAACCATTCGCACTCACATTCACACCTATGGGTAATTTAGAGTCTTCAATCAACCTTTATGGATGTGGGAGAAAACCGGAGTACCCGGAGAAAACCCACGCAGGCATGGAGAGAACTTGCAAACTCCACACAGGCGAGGCCAGGATTTGAACTCCGGCCCTTAGAACTGTGAGGCAGATGTGGTGTCCAGTCATCCGCCGTGCGGCATGCCTAATTCAAATGTTGGAAATTCCATCCATCCATTTTCTGAGCCGCTTCTCCTCACTAGGGTCGCGGGCGTGCTGGAGCCTATCCCAGCTGTCATCGGGCAGGAGGCGGGGTACACCCTGAACTGGTTGCCAGCCAATCGCAGGGCACATAGAACCAAACAACCATTCGCACTCACATCATGCCTACGGGCAATTTAGAGTATCCAATTCATGCATGTTTTTGGGATGTGGGAGGAAACCGGAGTGCCCGGAGAAAACCCACGCAGGCACGGGGAGAACATGCAAACTCCACACAGGCGGGGCCAGGGATTGAACCCGGGTCCTCAGAACTGTGAAGTAGAAAAGTAGTAGTTATTCAAATTATTAATCGTGTAAGAGTTAAAAAAATATTTGGTTCAGGTTAAAGTGCTGTTCTTTGCTTTAATTTTGCACTTTCTTTGCAATTCAGGGAGACTTACCAGTTTTATTTTGTACTTCAGTTTATTTTAAACAAATACTAAAACTGAGCATTTATATATTTATTTTGTACTTTTGCTAATTCATTAGAAACAAATTCTAAACTCATAGAGAGTTGCACTACGCTGCAAAATGAAGAGAAAATACTGTTGGAAATAAATTAATACGATTTCTTGAAACAAATATTAGAATTTAGGTTGTAAATGTAGGTCAGTGCTTCTGATAGTGTGCAGAGATGGCCTTGCTAGCCCTGATGGTTCACCACTGGTATTTTAATATCAAACTATTGCGGCTTTTCCACAAAGAACAGATGAATACATATAATAAAGTAGATTGCCTTAAGTCAAATGAATCCACACAGTGTTACCTTGTGATAAAATTGAACAGAAAGAATGAGAGATTTAGAGGGGTTTCTAGGCTCGCTGCTGTTCTGAACAACAGGCAATTTGAGCTTTTCATCCCAACTTTGGCTGGGTCTCTGTCAGTAAGGGGCCTAAAGAGGCTGTTTGGACGCTGGGCTTCACTGTATTCTTTTCACGTTTTCCCAGGCACATCCAAAATAAAAGTTCCATGGTGCTTTTGTTGCTGATGGTTGCATAACATCAAATGGACTATTTGGTATTTGGTCATGGAGGTCTGCAGAGCTAGTGGTAAACATTATATTGCATACCCAATCAATCCCAAGAACAAACTTCCTTTTACATCTGCCGGACATACGTAATATGGATGGGTCTTTTTCTTGTTTTTTTTTTTTTTCCTGAATTGAACGTAGAGAGTTTTGTCTTCTGAGCAAATTCCAGGACAATGCCAGAAATGTTTAATATAGTGGTGCTAAACTAGGTTCAATTTATGGACTTGGGGTACTGTGAGTCAAGTCGGGCAAAGATTATTTAGCAATATTGCCTATTTTTTCTGGAATCAAATGCATGTAAGAGCACCACAATTGCACACACAATTGTTTTTTAACACTGTTGATGCTTATGATGTGAAGACTTTGATGAGTAATGCAACTCTGTTGGATTTTGTGGTTTAGTATATGTTCACATTGCTGGAGAACTTCTAAAAGCACAAAGGCTACAGCTATGAATTATTTTGGTAATGTACATGGCAAGACCGAACACTTGTGGATGTTCTCCACTTTGACAAACAAACAGACAGGCAGACAGACAGACGTTTTTCAGAGTTTTAATTTGCAAAAACAAACATTGTTTTCAAACTTCAAATCAAAATCACCTTTATTTGCAAAGAATGTAAAAAACACACAAGAGATTTGTCTCCGGTAGTTGGAGCCACTCTAGTACGAAAACAGACAGTCAATTGACAGAATACTTTTGAGACATGAAGACATAAAAACACAGTCACTGAGCAATAAAAGGTTACCAGTAATGTGGTAATGCAATTAAAATGTTTAATTTTTTTTCTTCTTGACTATTGTGCAAAAAGATGCAGAGTTCTCTCGCAATTAGAGCAGTTTGAAATGACTAATAGAACAATAGTACGGTGCAATGACCATTGTACAAAGGGTGCAGAAACTTCAAGAAACGGATGCACTGGTGGTGCGATCATCTGGGACAATGTCAATAGTGCAAATGTTGCAGATGCTACTCAGGCACGAGTGGCCAGTATTGGTCAACAACTGATAAGCAAATGGCAAGACTACTACAGTGAGTGCACGAGTAATGTATAATTGGCCCGACAGAGATGTAACAACAAACCCACGACAAAATTGGCAGCGTGCTGCAATGGGGCTGTAAATTAACTGTTGAAGAAGTTAATGGCAATAGGGAAGAAGCTGTTGGAATGTCTGCTTGTTTTAGTTTGTGTTGTTCGGTAGTGCCTACCTGAGGGAAGGAGCTGGAAGAGCTGGAGAGCAGAATGTGGAGGGTCCAAGAGGATTTTGCATGCTCTTGTCTTAGTTCTGGCAGCATGCAAGTTCTCAAGGGGGGGTAAGCCAAACCAGACTGTGAGGGAAGAACACAGGACTAATTCGATCACTGCTGTGTAGAACTGCCTCAACAGCTCCTGTGTCAGTCCGTGCTTCCTCAGAAGCCGCAGGAACTACATCCTCGGTTGGGCCTTTTTGAGGATTTAGTTGATGTTGATCTTCCACTTCAGGTCCTGAGAGACTTTTATTCCCAGGAACTTGAAGGTCTCGGCAGTTGACACAGGGCACATGGACAGCGTGAGGGGCAGCTGTGGCGAAGGATGCCTTCTGAAGTCCACAATCATCTCTACGGTCTTGAGCTTGTTCAACTCCAGGTTGTGTCGGCCACACCACAGCTCCAGCCGCTCCACTTCCTGTCGATATGCCGAATCGTCACTGTCTTTGATGAGGCCGATGACTGTGGTGTCGTCTGCAAACTTCAGGGGTTTTACAGCCGGGTGTGTTGAGGTGCAGGCAGCACACACTGCAGCCCGGAGTTAGAGTCACTGTTTTTGAACTCTAAGCCATTCTACTCCCCACGTGAGTTCGCATCTTTCATTCTCACCAGTGTTTACACCACCAGCCCCAGGGCGCCCCAAGATTACGTGCTCTCTCCGCTGCTCTTCTCTCTCTACTTCAGTAGGCATCCTTCGCCACAGCTGCCCCTCACACTGTGAAACTGCCCTGTGTCAACCATCGAGACCTTCAAGTCCAGTGTTTTCCCATCACAGTCTGGTTTGGTGCTGCTACAAAAAAGGTCAAACTGTGACTGCAAATGACAATCAAAACTGCTGAAAAGATTTTCGGTACCCCCCTACCCACCCTTGAGGACTTGCACGCTGCCAGAACTAAGACAAGAGCATGCAAAATCCTCTTGGACCCTCCACATCCTGGTCACCACCTCTTCCAGCTCCTTCCCTCAGGTAGGCGCTACCGAACAATGCAAACTAAAACAAGCAGACATTCCAACAGCTTCTTCCCTCTTGCCATTAACTTCTGAAACAGTTAATTTACAATTCCATTGCAACCTGCTGCCAGTTTTTTGTCTTGAGTTTGTTGTCACATTTCTGTCGGGCCAATGATATATTCCTACAGTGAGTGCCACTGTAGTAGTCTCGCCACGCTGCACTATTTGCATATCTGTTGTTGATACCGGCCATTCTTCTTCTTCTTCTTCTGAATCTTATTCTTCATGTGCCTGAGTAGCATCTGCAACATTTGCACAATCGACATTGTCCCAGATTATCGCACGACTAGTCACTTTAAACTGCATACATTTCTTGAAGTCTCGACGCCCTTTGCACAATGGTATTAGTCATTTCAAACTGCTCTAATTGCGAGAGGACTCTGCGTCTTTTTCCACAATTGTCAAAAAAAACACAAAACATTTTACCGGCATTACCAGATTACTGGCATCCTTTTATTGCTCAGTGACTATTTTTTTCTTTATGTCTCAAAAGTATTCTCTGTCAATTGACTGTCTGTTGTCATACTAGAGCGACTCCAATACCGGAGACAAATTTCTTGTGTGTTTTTGACATACCTGGCAAATAAAGATGATAAATCTGATTCTGATTCTTTGTCAGAAGATGAAGCGCATCCATTTTGTTGGGTAGCAGCGTAGATTCGCAAGGTGGATCGACGGGAACGTCAATCTGTATCCTCTCTTGCGGAGCTTCACATAGATGCCTTCTCCCTTCGTCGCCTTCGCCTCCATGCATCACAGACCGCAGCCGCCCCTTCGGTGAGTAACTTGGAGAAAAAAACTGAGCGGATTGCGAAAGCTGGTGAAAGAAAAGTTCTCGATTTCAGGACTCAAACACACACAGGAAGTGGAATTTTAGAGAACGTTTTATAAAAACTACAGGGGGGAAAAGACCACACCCATCGACTGGGGTTTCCATGTTAAATTTTGTTCTATCTGCGTAAGCTACGCCCTAAGTATGGGTTGAGACTCAGCATATATTCAAATAAACGATTCCCAACTTTGAAACTGTCTCACGCATAGATCAAGCATATGAAATGATTGTTAAACTTTAGTCTTGGCAAATCACCTGCTAATCGTTCAATGCAACATAATTTCGTACTGTTTGGCTTCAAATCAAGAGAATAAGTTCTCAAAGTCTCCTGTAAAACTGACACATTAACGACACATACATCAAGGTATACATTTAGTATGTTCATGAAGGTTTGTTACAAACGTGGGATTTCTTCAATGTCATGTTATTGTCCACAGGCAGTGTCTCTGATCACCACTAGGGGGTGGTAAAGTTCCATTGTTAAACAATTTTCCCAAACTGTCACATTTGAAAAGGGGGTTTCCCATATTCTTGGTCATTAGGTCAGTTCTTGTTAAAAAAGGTCCTTCTTGGAGAAACCAGTAAGAATTGTTGGGGGAAGACTCTTGACCAGTTTATGGCTCAGGTGATATAAACCAGATTTCCTGTCTTGTGGAAACAGACCGACTTGTTGAGGGTCAGAAGGCAGGAATGCGAAGGTTATCAGCTCGTGGGGGGTGGCGTCAATGTGTGTTCCATAGGGTGTATTCATTACAAAGGTAAACGGTTGGTTGCACTTTTACACTGATGGTTTTTAGCATTTATTTTAGTCCTCAAAGTAACGTAATAACCAATGAGAGAGAAAAAAGCTTAACATTGAGATAAAACTTAGTAGCAACTTTACATCACAATGAATTGGGACAAACTGCACATAAACGTCTCACAGTATCACAAACACTAACTTTGTGCCTCATCGGTGGGTAAGGACAGGAATCAATGTTTTATCGCATTTGGTTCCATCCATTAAAAAAAAAAAAAATTTTTAAATTAAAAATTAAAAAATCACCAGTGCCACGTGAAGTTACTTTTCTTGCCAAAATGCTGAATTCCGGTGCGTACCGTTCAAAATAAAAGGTCAAAAAGGTCAAAACTTGCACATATAAACCATTTGACGTGATAAAACAGTCCCAAATAACAATTCTAACAATGCTATAATTAACCTTTAGCTGAAACATTAATTAATGAATATTAAGTCCATTGGGTGAGTTCCACACACATTTTCTTTTAGTTCATAGGTTTGATATTGATACTGGTTATAAATAACCCCAGGTCAAATGTTCATTTTAGTTTGTGCTGTGGGCTGCTAAGAAAATGGATGTTCATAATTTGGACACCCTTTATTTAAACCATGCAAACTTTTTTTGACTCAGCCCCCTAAAAGATTCGGAATTGAGAATTGTTTGGAACCAGAAACAAAATAAGGAACCGGTATCAGGACCAGAATTGCTCAAATTCAAACGATGCCCAACCCTAGCCAAGGCATCACCTAAATTGTTCATAACATTTATGGACAAAATATCTAGGCACATCAAGGTGGCTGTGGCTGATTTAGTGGCCTCAATTTTATGGCTTGTTTGCAAATGATGTGGTTCTGTTAGCTTCATCAAGCATCTTTAACTCTCACCGTAGTGATTTGCAGCCGAGTGTGAAGTGGTTGGGGATGAGAATCAACACTTCCAAGTCTGAGACCATGGTCCTCCATCGGAAAAAAGTAGTGTACCCCCAACTTGTGGAGTGTGAGATCCTGTCTCAAGCGGAGGAGTTCAAGTAACCTGATCTTGTTCATGAGTGAGGAAAAAAATGGAGCGGGAGATTGAGAGACGGATCGGTGCAGCAGCTGCAGTGATCCAGATTCTGTATCAGTATGTGGTGTTGAATTCGAAGCTGAGCTGAAAAGTGAAGCTCCTGATTTACCATCTGAATTCAATTTCCCATGCTCACCTATAGTCACAAGCTGTGGGTATTGACAAAAAGACCAAGATCACAGAAACAACTCTGCAGGAGGAACCAGATGAGGTGGCTCAGTGATCTGGTTAGGATGCCATCTGGACAACTAACTGTCTGAGGTAATCTGGGCACATCCCACCAGGAAATGAACCCGGGGAAGACCCAAGACACACTGGAGAGACTATGGGTCTCGTCTGGAGTGGGAAAACCTCGTGATCCCCCTGGAAAAGTGGCTGCGGAGAGGGAGGTCTGGGCTTCCCTGCTTTAACCGCTTCCCCTGTGACCTGACCACAGATAAGAGGACGACTAAGACTGGATGTACATTCTCATCTAAACAGCCATGTCACGACGTCGGTGTCAAAGGGATTCATCCCGTAATAACGGTCAGACCTTCTTATTTCTCCCAAGTGTTAAGATTCATTCATGTATTTTCCATGCCGCATATCCTCACTAGGGTTCGGCCAGCCAATCGCAGAGCACATACAAACAAACAACCATTCGCACATACTTTCACACCCATGGGAAATGTATAGTCTTCAATTAACCTACCATGCATGTTTTTGGAATGTGGGATGAAACTGGAGTACCCGGAGAAAACCCAATCAGGCACGGGGGGCATGACCACTCCACACAGGCAAGGCCGTATTTTAACCCGCGTCCGGGTCAGTTTATTTCTCAAACCCAATCTGAAACACTGTGTCATCAGTAAAAAGTTACTGGAATCACTGGATGCAATCCAAAAAGGGGCCACAGAGACACACGAACCCACACATACAGTACATAGACACATTCAGCATCAGCCTTCCATAGCATGTCAGCTTGACACTAACTAATCCCTGTCAGCAGCCTCTTTGTTTTGAACATCATTTAACTTCTTTACAGGTGACTGAGTGACCCCTGCCTGGAGATTAACTAATTTCTTTAACAACTCTGTGCACTGTGTCACATTTACGACTCACTCTACCTTCACTGGTGTGTGTGTGTGTGTGTTAGTGTGTGTGTGTGTGTGTGTGTGTGTATACACTACTGTCTAACCAGTGTTGGGTATTAGCAGCCTTCCAAGTAGCGGTATTAGTTTTAGTAGTTTTCAATATCAAATAGCTTTTCAGTAGGGAAGCTACTTTCGTGATCACTTAATGCGGTAGGGTTCACACAAGCTACATTTCTCCAGCCAGTTGTAAACCTTAAATGCATCTCTTCCATTTGATGGAACATATCAATTCGCTCTAGACATTGTATAAAAAGATGTCCATGAATTTCCTGATAATGCAGCTGAGGGGTATGAAAACATAGAGCTGGAGACAATGGCAGAGGAGGGTTCAGAGATGTGTACAGCTTGTGAATCCCCATGGCCATACATTAACAAATTCATGTTACTTATCGAGTCCCCACCGAAACAGTTACATGGTCTGGTCTCGTCTTTACTGTGCAACCCCAAAAGGAAGCGCCTGTCAACATCCATGACATCCAACACAAATTAAGGACACGCCATTTGGGTATTTCTCGAAGTTAAAACTTAAAAATAGCAAACATCAACAGCTAACACAGAACTAGCAAGCAACGTTTTTGGGAGCATAGAACAAAACTGTGCGTGTGTGTGTGCGTGTATCTGTGTAAAAGGAATTTAGACAGATGAAACTGAAAAGTAGAACTCTGGATTGTGTTACTCAGAAATATTATTTGTGGAGGTTGTTTTCTCTACAAAACAAATTTGTTTTGGTCTATTTAAATAACTAATTTGATATTTGATCACTTAAAAAGAGCACATTTTAAAAGAGGATGAGCACATTAACTATTATACATGACTTACAGTATTGCACACTGTTCAGTTATTTTAATATTAAAAGTGCCATCACTGGATTAGTACAAGACATTGGATTGATAGTAAAAACTTCCATCCATCCATCCATTTTCCAAGCCGCGTCTCCTCACTAGGGTCGCGGCCGTGCTGGAGCCTATCCCAGCAATCATCGGGCAGGAGGCGGGGTAAACCCTGAACTGGTTGCCAGCCAATCGCAGGACACACACAAACAACCAATCATTCGTACTCACACTCACACCTACTGGCAAATTATAGTCTTCAATTAACCTACCATGCATGTTTTTGGGATGTGGGAGGAAACCGGAGTGCCCGGAGAAAACCCACGCAGGCACGGGGAGAACATGCAAACTCCACACAGGCGGGGCCGGGGATTGAACCCCGGTCCTCAGAACTGTGAGGCAGACGCTCTGACCAGTTCTTCACCGTGCCGCCACAGTAAAAATGATGATTATCCAAATATTTTAGAATTAAGTGTTAATTTATACTCTCATGGTATGATTACATAATTTGAAAATGTAGTTTTTCTTTTAAAGAGGCTCCACTGCTGTACCCAACTGAAGTAGCTTTGATTCAGTTTTGTTACCGTTCTTATTTTATCGTAACTTAGCTTACTACATCTCTCTGGTAGGTAGCTTCAGTGTAGAGTTAGGTTCATGAATGAAAAAATTACTTTTAACCTAGCTCACTAAATTTACCAAGTAGCTTTACCAAGTAGCTTGAGAGCACATTTCCAGATTAAGATCGCTGTTTAGCTATTTAAGTACAACTTTAGGTTTTTGAAAGCTGTGCTTGCTGGACTATCATGTAGCTTTGCATGGATAATAAACATGAATATCAAAGGATAATGCCTTTCAAAGAATGGTTAGACATGGGCAGAAGGGAACTAAAAAAACTGTGATGGATATTTTTGACCTAGACAAGCCCATGATTTACATGACAAGCATATGGGTAGCAGCCAGCCAGTTGCCGTAGATCACAGTTTTTCAAGGATATCGAACCTTTGAGGCATGGGGTCAAATGTTGATTTTTCTAACTACAACTCTCTCCCAACATTCTTTACATTTTCAGGAATTCTGCTACTGATGTTAAATGGACCAAAGCAGTATGCTTGCTGTGGCTTAGGTAAGTAAGCACAACCAGATGCGATTGTCAACTTATTTCCATCCTTGCTAATCAGTGATGTCTTGGCAAAGAATCTACAGTACATTGTTGTTCAGGGTTTTTTTAACTAACAAAATTGACAGGAATTCAACTAGCATTCAGCAGTCAGCTGGAGCTAATCAACATTTGTGCGAGAAAGCACATGATTAATTATTCAAGAAAGGTTCCTTTCAAAGTACTCTTATTCTGATTACATAATAGAAGGCAGATGACATAAAGCCACCGACATCACAAAGTATACAATGTGTTGTAGTAGCATCTTCAGATGGATCATGAAGTATTAGGCATTTTGACAAACTATGAAACAGTTCCAGGTAATTCCTGACTTAACTTTATTTATTTATAATGCAATAAATGTAATTAATTTAAATTGTTTTCTGTTCACGATAATTAGCTGAGCAAGTACGTTTGACAGAGGGGTAAAGCACCCATCCATCCATCCTATCCCAGCTAACTGCGGGCAGGAAACAGGGTGGGTACACCCTGAACTGGTTGCCAGCCAATCGCAGGGCACATACAAACAAACAACCATTCGCGCTCTTATTTATACCTTTGGGCAATTTCGAGTCTTCAATCAACCTACCGCAAGAAAATGCAAACTTCACACAGGCGAGGCCAGATTTGAACCCGGGTCCTCAGAACTGTGAGGCGGATGTGCTAACCAGTCGCCCACTGTGCCGCCCACGGGGAAAAAAACAGTCGAACATCAATTCAAATGCTATTTTCTCCGTGATGTGGGTCAAACTGATTTGTTTGAATTTCTGATTCAATAATTTTCGCCATCGAAAATAACTGTCATAGAATTAGCTCAGGATGACACTGTTGCCATCATAAAACATTTATTACTTGACAATGTTTATTATGTCAAGTAATATTTTAACATAATATAAGAGCAAAAATATTTGTTAATAGTAAAACTTAAAAATACTAAAGCTCTGTCTTGACTGCAATGACTAATGACGATGGTATATTTTAAGGGGTGTCAAAGTCACAGATATGCTCCACATTTCTTTTGTCAACATTCTTAATTGTCACACAAGTGTAAAAAAGTGAACCACTGTTGATAGTATAACTTTGTAAAGATAAATTGCTAAGGTGACCTTTGAGGGTTGCTTGAATGTCCCTTACTAACCGTGTATGTTTTTCCTCTTGACACCATTTCTTGAGACTTGTCCTTCTTTTCCAGTACGTGTTGTAAAATGTCACAAAAAGCCAAAGAACAAAAAATAAATTAAATTAAATAAAAAATGTGCTGAGTTAATAATTTGCCGCTGCTCAATGAATTGAGGTTTCATCAGGTACGCTGAAGTTGCAGGTGGTATGCTGATGTCTCAATTTACATTATGTGGCATTTTTAAATAACGTTTTTGTGCAACTTTAGGGGAATATGTTCCAGAAAATTTCAATTCAGTGTTTGCCACTCCACTAGGTACAATCATCATGTTACCATGTCACTGACTCCAAGATGATGATCACGTATCCAATACATTTTTGTTGTGGGGTACATTATAGTTACGGTTTACCTCAGAGGGCCGTTATGACTGTGAAACCATATAAATGTTAAATTGCCTCATCATATTATAACATATACACACCAAATGGATTGATAACTAGTTTTAAAATCAGAAGTCAATGATAATAGTTTGGTCAGCTATTGCTCAATTTACTGTAAAAGGGCGTTTGTGTCACGATGGGTGGGGGTTTTTGGAGGCAAGGAAATGGAGGACCCAAGTGCAGGGAGGCCAGGCAGGAGTGCAGGAATTACAAAAAAAAGTATTTATTTAAAAAAAAAAAAAGAAAGAAAAAACTGGCAAATAAGGCATATGGAAAACTAACTAAACAAAGTCCCCAAACTAATCATCCAAGTAACGAAGGATCACTTGAGTAAACCCAAAACAAGACAACTGGTTGAAATAACTGAGCGACACAACTGGCGACTACAATGTGACACACACATTGAACTGACAAGAACTGATAGAAACCAGGGAACTAAATATTAACAAATTGACGAGACAACGAGAAACACCTGGGCAACATACGAGTGTCTGGAGGGAGCTGATTGGTCGACACAAGGTAGAAGGCTGACGAGAACAGGTGGACACAATAACCAAATGATCACACAAGACATGAACAACATGGCACGAAGGAAAACATGAAACTAAACTGCGTTTAATCTAAACGAGAACACAGACCATGACCGTTTGGTATCAAAATATGCTTGCAATATCTCAACATTGTTATCTATTTTAATTAACAAGACAACTCTAAATTGCCCGTAGGTGTGGATGTGAGTGCGAATGGTTGTTTGTTTGTATGTGCCCTGTGATTGGCTGGCAACCAGTTCAGGGTGTACCCCGCCTCCTGCCCGATGACAGCTGGGATAGGCTCCAGTACGCCCGCGACCCTAGTGAGGAGAAGCGGCTCAAAAAATGGATGGATGGATGGAAGTTGAAATTTTGTTACAGATGGGACAGATTTAAGTAAGAATCATAGAAGTTGCTGCACATAATTTGCTTTTGCGTGCCACATAAAACAATGTGACGGGCTGGATCTGGACCCAGAGCCTTGAGTTTAACACCTGTGCTTTAGGGTCTAGGTCCTATGGAAGTTGGAATAGACTGCTGGAGAGACACTGAATTTAATCAGAAAGGCTGCTAATGTGTCCTTTAGCACAGGAAAGCGCATTAACTAATCAAAATGCTGTCACTGCTACACTGTTGTGATCATTTATTATTTTAGAATGATTGAAATAATTCAAGCAAATGACATGCATTTTTCTGATATATTTATTAATTTATGTACAAAAGACAATAATTTTCATTGAGTGAGTGTAGCTTAGGTGTAAAACTGTGCTTCATATACTGTAGTGGCCAGAGTGATTGACAAATACTCTACATGTTCATACAAAGGGGGTAAAAAAGATGTGCCATCCAGAATCTTGAAGTGTGTGTGTGTGTGCGTGTGTGTGCGAGTGTGTGCGTGTGTGTGTGTGTGTGTGTGCATGCGCGTGTGTGTGTGTGTGTGCACGGGTTTGGTTTCTCTCACAACATTTACAACTCTGATACCTATCCATTGATTAAATTAGTAAGACATATGACTGGAATCAATGAAGCTAAGTCATTAACTGATAATGGGGCAATCTTGGCAACATTGTTGATATTAAATGGGAGGAGTCTTAAGAAGCAACCAAAAGATGTACAATGATGCTGTGTGGGTGTGTTTGAGTGTCCTGGTTAGTTCTAAGCATTCCATGAGGGCCATGCCAGTGAGCCTGACAAGCCTTCTCTAGGCGGCTCTCTCTAATAGGTGCTAATTGCATTCCATTCCTTGCTGGTCAGTAGCCAAGAGGAATGTGACTGTTATTACAAGGGATCCCTGGAGCCTTGGTCCATCAGCACATTCTTATGCACTCAGTCAAAATACTCCTGCAACAGCAAAGGTGTGACAGACAGTGAATAAAGCTGGATATGAGCAGTAATAACAAATTATAATAAGCAATAGGCAGTGATAACAGAACATGAGATGTAAACTATAAACGACGATGAGGATGAGGATTGCTCTGCTGTTTGCTTAATTTGGTCCATGATTGCAAACTTGCGCGGCACGGTGGCCGACTGGTTTAGAGCGTCAGCCTCACAGTTCTGAGGACTGGGGTTCAAGCACCGCCTGTGTGGAGTTTGCATGTTCTCCCCGTGCCTGCGTTGGTTTTCTCCGGGCACTCCATGTCATGGGTGTGTGTTCCGGGTTTTGTCTTCCCCCCCTGTTTCACACACACCTGCTCCTGTGAGCATCTTCACCACCTGTGCCTCGTTCACCCTAATTACCTATTGTATTTAACCTCGTGTCTCATTCCCTCTTGTTGCCAGTTCGTTGTACCTTGTCTTCGCATTCCAGCATTCCTTGTTTCCACGTCACAGACTCACAGTAAGATTTGACCCTGTTCCGATTATCGACCTTGCCTCTTTGCCTCATGTTTTTGGATACTGTTGCCTTTCTTGGATTGCCTGCCTGTGTACCGACCTATGCCCGTCTATTAAACCTCTCTTTTTGGAAACTGTCCATTTGTTTTGGAGTCGTGCATTTTTGGGTCCTATCCTCTGTTCCGTTCATGACACTCCGGTTTCCTCCCACATCCCAAAAACATGCATGAATTGGAGACTCTAAATTGCCCGTAGGTGTGAATGTGAGTGCGAATGGTTGTTTGTTTGTATGTGCCCTGCGATTGGCTGGCTACCAGTTCAGGGTGTACCCCGCCTCCTGCCCGATGTTAACTGGGATAGGCTCCAGCACGGCCGCGACACTTGTGAGGAGAAGCGGCTCAGAAAATGGATGGATGGATGGATTACAAAGTTGCAAAGATGTGCTCATTTCCTCAGTGCATGTAACTGTCATGGGTGTGTGTTATGGTTGTTGTCTGCCCCGTCTCATACACACCTGCTCCTGACAGCATCTTCCCCACCTGTGCCTGGTTTACCCAAATTACCCCATGCGCTTAACCTCGTGTCTCATTCTTTCTGGTCGTCAGTTCGTTGTACCTTGTTGTCACATTCCAGCATTCATTGTTTCCAAATCACCGACTCATAGTAAGCCTAGTTTCTCATAGTTTCGCATTCTAGCATCTGAGAGTCAGTGGAATAACAGGGCACTACTCTGTGCATTTTTCAAGGACTATCCCCCGCCGTCAAGGATCATTTGGTCCCACTAGACCTGCCGACCGACTTGGACACTCGAATCGCTCTCGCCATAAAGATCGACAAAAGGCTTTTGGATCGCGAGCTGGACGGAGATCGGCGGAAGGATGCGCCACCGTGAACTTGGAGGACGAGCTTCGGTGACCAGCCAAACCAAGGCCACCACAACGCTTATGCTGCAGATGGCAGTTTTATGGGCAAGATCACTCACTGCACCCAAACACTCACATTAACATTTCCTGATTCTCAATCGGAACGCATTACTTTTCATGTATTTCATGCTAGGAATTATGACCTTATTTTAGGGAACCTGTGGTTGAAATGACATAACCCCCACATTGACTGGTCCTCTGGGCATGTTCAGGATTATGTTTTAAATGATATTCCGCAGATATCCCATCTGGGGATCCTGACTTGCCTCAAGTGCCCACCTGTTACCATGACATTAAAGAAGTTTTTTCCAAGTCCAAGACAAATCCCTTCCACCCCACAGACCTTATGACTGTGCAGTTGACTTGCTTCCTGGAACCACACCTCCACGGGGGAGGTTGTTCTCTCTTTCAGGCCGGAACACAAGGCCATGAAGGAGTATGTGGAAAAAAATCACTGACAGCCAGGATCATTCGCCCATCTTCATCCCCTGCGGGAGCAGAATTTTTCTTTGTGGACAAGAAGGACAAGACCCTGCGAGCCTGTGTCGATTACCGGGGTCTCAATGAAATAACTGTGAAAAACAGATACCCTCTTCCTCTCATCTCCACCGCCTTTGAGTTCCTGGAGGGAGCCAAGGTTTTCACCAAACTCGACTTGAGAAATGCGTATCATCTAGTCAGTATAAGGGAGGGGGGAGAATGGAAAACTGCATTCATCACACCAACGGGACATTATGAGTATTTGGTAATGCCTTTTGGACTAACTAACGCTCCCACTGTTTTCCAGAACTTTGTCAATGATGTCTTGTGTGAAATGTTGAATGTGTACGTTTTTGTATATTTGGATGATATTTTGATATTCTCCCCGGATGAGGAGACTCACATCATTCATGTCCGCTCTGTATTGCAGCGTTTACTGCAGAATGAATTATATGTCAAGGCTGAGAAATGTGAATTCCACAAGGCGTCTGTTTCTTTTCTGGGTTTCGTGCTGTGCCACGATACCTGTGCCCCCCGATCAGAACCCGAGTGTTGTTCTGTAATTTGACTTCTGTGCTCACCACGGATTGTCCATTATGAACACCATGTTCAAGCACAAGGTTGTCCACACGTGCACTTGGCACCACGACACCCCAGGTCGCAATTCGATGATCGACTTAGTGGTCGTATCATCGGACTTGCGGCCGATGACACTCGGGTGAAGAGAGGGGCAGAGCTGTCAACCAATCACCACCTGGTGGCGAGTTGGCTCTGATGGGGGGAAGATGCTGGTCTGACCTGGCAGGCCCAAACGTATTGAGAGGGTCTGTTGGGAACGTCTGGCAGAATCCCCTGTCAGAAGGAGTTTCAACTCCCACCTCTGGCAGAACTTCACTCATGTCCCAAGGGAGGCAGAGGACATTGAGTCCGAGTGTAACATGTTCCGCTTCTCCATTGCCAAGGTGACCGACCGGAGCTGTGCCTGTCGTGGCGGCAAATTCCGAACCCGTTGGTGGACACCACCAGTGAGGATGCCTTCAACCTGAAGAAGGAGTCCTGTCGGGCCTTTTTGGCCTTTGTGACTCCTGAGGCAGATGATGGGTACCGGCTGGCCAAGAGGAATGCAGCTTTGGTGGTCGCTGAGGCAAAAACTTGCATATGGGAAGAGTTCAGTGAGGCCATGGAGAACGATTTCCGGACGGCTTTGAGGAAATTCTGGTCTACCATCCGGCGTCTCAGGAGGAGTGCACCATCAACACTGTGTATAGTGAGGATGGGGCACTGCTGACCTCGATTCGGGATGTTGTGAACTGGTGGGGAGAATACATCAAAGATCTCCTCAATTCCACCGACATGCCTACCCATGAGGAAGCACAGTCTGGGGTCTGTGAAGCGGACTCTCCTATCTCTGGGCTTGAGGTCACCGAGGTGGTTAAAAAGCTCCTTGGTGGCAAGGCCCCAGGAGTGCATGAGATTCGCTCGGAGTTCCGAAAGGCTCTGGATGTTGTGGGGCTGTCCTGGTTGACATGCCTCTGAAACATCGCATTGACATTGGGGACAGTGCCTCTGGATTGGGAGACTGAGGTGGTGTTCCCTCTTTTTAAGAAGGGGGAGCGGAGGGTGTGTTCCAACTACAGGGGGATCACACTCCTCAGCCTCCCTGGTAAGGTCTATTCAGAGGTGCTGGAGAGGAGGGTCCGTTGGGAAGTCGAATCTCAGATCCAGGAGGAGCAGTGTGGTTTTGTCCTGCCCGTGGAACAGTAGACCAGCCCCACAACCTCTGCAGGGTCCTCGACGGTGCATGGAAGTTCGCTCAACCAGTCTACATGTGTTTTGTGGATTTGTGGATGGATGGATGGATTGCAAAGTGACTGACTGTGGGGGTGCTTCAGGAGTATAGGGTACCGAATCCCCTGATACGGGCTGCTCGGTCCCTGTACGACCGGTGTCAAAGTTTGGTCCGCATTGCTGGCAGTAAGTCAGACTCATTTCCGGTGAGGGTTGGCTGCCCTTTGTCACCGATTCTGGTCATTACTTTTATGGACAGAATTTCTAGGCACAGCCGAGGTGTAGAGCGGGTCCGGTTTGGTGGTCTCAGTATTGCATCTCTGCTTTTTGCAGACGCTGTGGTTCTGTTGGCTTCATCAAGCTGTGATCTCCAACTCTCACTGGAGCTCTTCTCAGCCGAGTGTGAAGCTGCTGGGATGAGAATCAGCACCTCCAAATCTGAGACCATGTTCCTCAGTCAGAAATGCGAGGAGTGCCCTCTCCAGTTCGGGGATAAGATCCTGCCCCAAGTGGAGGAGTTCAAGTATCTTGGGGTCTTGTTCATGAGTGAGGGAAGACTGGAACGGGAGATCGACAGGCGGATCGGTGCAGCGTCTGCAGTGATGCGGACTTTGTATAGGTCCGTTGTGGTAAAGAAGGAGCTAAGCTCTGAAGCTCTCAATTTACCGGTCGATCTACGTTCCTACCCTCACCTATGGTCACGAGCTGTGGGTCGTGACCGAAAGAAAAAGAACCCGGTTACAAGCGGCCGAAATAAGTTTCATCCGCAGGGTGTCCGGGCGCGGAGAGGGTGAGAAGCTTGGTCATCCGGGATGAGTAGAGCCGCTACTCCTCCACATTGAGAGGAGCCAGATGAGGTGGCTTGGGCATCTGATTAGGATGACGCCTCCGTGGGGAGGTGTTCCAGGCACGTCCCACCCGGGGATGACCCAGGACACGCTGGAGAGACTACATCTGTCGGCTGGCCTGGGAAAGCCTAGAGATCCCCTCGGAAGAGCTGGATGACGTGGCTAGGGAAAGGGAAGTCTGTGCCTCCCTGCTAAAGCTACTGCCCCCGCGACCCGACCTCGGATAAGCGGAAGAAAATGGATGGATGGATGGACAACATCCCAACTTCATTTGCATTGGAGTTTGTAAAATGATGTGTCATAAGGTACAAACTGGAATTTTTGAGACTCCCATTGCTCGCTTTTGTCGCTTGTGGCACAACAATAGTGTGAATCAGATCCCTGACACTGATGTTGATGGATCAAAACACTTGTTTACATTCAAGTTCAGAATGAGTGAATTGGACTGATTCTTAATTTGCATTTTTATAGTCTCATTTTCTGACACACTTATTCTGCCAATGAAAACTATATACAGTATTTGGGAATGACTGAGCTCGTCTCACATGTTGATGTTTTGGTGGACTTCAGAGGATTTTCAGATCAAATTGGGCCCAGTCACCCAAGTTCAAGTTTTGGAATGACCGTATCCGCATGGGTGGTATTTGGTCTAAAACGTAATCCAAATGGGCAAAAATTTTGATAATTTTTCCTCAGTCCAAACTGATCTCCATGAATGCTTTTTTTCTTCTTAAAACACAGGAACAATTTTCCTGCTTTCATGGAGAACTAAGGAAATTTTTAAATATCTAAAGAAATAAAGAAAAGCTTCCAAACATTTTTCATCCTTTCCATTTTGTTTACAATAACCTTTCTGGCAAAAACTATGTTTTACTCACTTATTGTCTTCAGTTTTTCTATTGCACATTTAATTATCTGGCTACTTATGCTTTACTGTAATTCTGCTTTATTTCAAACAGAATTGACAGTTTGGTTATAGTTTAGTTCTTTGGCCACAATTGGCAAGAGGCTAAAAATTGTTTTGCTAAAAAAAAAAAAAAAATTTGGCTTAAAAAATTAATTTGGCTTACTCATGAACAATTTGTCCACCTCAACTTCTGCAATGGTGGCTGAGACAGTCAAAGTCCAGAGCTTTTTCCCATTTAGACTCTGTGGCAAGACTTGAACATTAGTGTTCTCTCCACCCAATCTGACTGACGTTCCTCTATTTTGCAAAGAATGAATGGCAAAAATGTCAGTCCGAAGATCTGCCAAGTACCCCAAAACACTATCACTTGCAATTGCTAATTTCTACAAAGTATTGACATTTGGTTTGGTGAATACGTTCTTATACCCAACTTTTCAGATTTTTATTTGGAAAAATATTTGAAACCTTGTGTCATTTTCCTTCCACTTCACAATTATGTGGCTCTTTGTATTGGTCTATCACATGAAATCTTAACAAAATACATCTGTGACTGTAACGTGGAAAATGTACAAAGGTTCAACTATGTTTGCACGTCACTGTATATTGTGTATTGCTTTCTTCTCAAGCCAGATCCATTAAACCTAATATGTGTAGGGGCTGATAGTCACAGCGCAAAGTTAACAATATCGCAAGACAATGGAAAATGGGAGGACCCTTTGGAAAAACTGATTATTCTGGTTTGTCTAAATGTCTGTCTCTCATGTTAGCATTTCCACTGGTCGGCCCAGTGGAAAAGGTCAGAATCCTGGAACTAAGCCAAACGAAGACAGTGAAGGAATATCAAAGTAAAACAGTGTGACACAGGACAATACTCACATCGGTGAATCGTTAGGAGGCTTGATATTGGTGGGAATTACCACCTCTAAATAGTTTCATAGTAAATGGTATAAGGTTGCCTTTTGTGTGAGTGTGTGATTTCGTGCACGTCATGCTTGTACCCACGCTGTACATGAGAAAGCCGGTGTGCCAGCCTCTCTCTCGCTCTCTATACCCACATGGACATGGAGCCCATGACGGTAGAGGAAGCAAATTAACTCCTATCCTTCCTGCCGCCTCTCAGCTCATGTATATACTTCCCAGAATTGTTTGCCACAAAGTAGATGACACATCAGCCGAATGAGTGTAGCCACTTTATTTTCAGGCAGTGGAGAGTTGTTTTTTGCATTATTTCTGACTGAGTGTCTTGTGGGACGAAGTAAAACATAGCTGAGGTGAACTGACTCAAAAAAAGTCACAAATGCGATTAGAAACATAAAATTAACCACATCTTTTTCTTCATGCTGTGTACATTACGTAATTGTCATCGTTCGTTCTGAATAATTTAGAAAGTATTATTACAGAAAAATCCGCATTCACTACAAACAAAGCCAGAGAGTTGGCCAAACATTCCAGATTGTAAATTTAATTTAAATGTAATAATTCATTATAATCACTCAAGGGGAAATTCAACTCATACTCTGCTGTATATTTGTGTTGTACACCACACAGTGAAACTAATCACACACGTGCAGTGTGACGGTGGTCATCCTGCACACTTCTGCCCAAGGTTTAAACCAATGTGACCACCGTCCCCCGGGTTGAGTCAAGTGCGCTAACCAGCAGGCTCAAAGCCCGAGCAGCTAACCCACCAGCTACTCTTGGGACTTCTAACTGTTTAAGAAGTTAATAGCAAGAGAGAATAACTTGTTGTAATGTCTGCTGGTTTTAGTTTGCATTGTTCGATCTTCCATCTATCTGATGGAAGGAGTAGGTGGTGACCAGGATGTGGAAGGTCCAAGAGGATTTTGTGTGCCCTTGTTTTAGTCCTAGCAGCGTGCAAGTCCTTAAGAGGTAGGTACATTTTTCACCAGCCTTGACTGTTGTGGCAGCACCAAACCAGACTGTGATGGATGAACACAGACCTGATTCAATAACTGCTGTGTAGAATTGCCTCAACAGCTCCTGTGGCAGTCCGTGCTTCCTCAGACGCCGCAGTAAGTATATCCTTTGCTGGGTCTTTTTATGGATGGAGTTGATGTTGGTCTCCCACTTCAAGTCCTGAGAAACTGTAATTCCCAGGAACCTGAAAGTCTTGACAGGTGACACAGGGCAGTTGGACAGCGTAAGGGGCAGCTGTGGTGAAGCATGTTTCCTGAAATCCACAATCTTCTCTACCGCTTTGAGCACCGTTGTTCAGCTCCAGGTTGTGTTGGCCACACCAAAGTCCCAGCCACTCCATTTCCTGTTGATACGCAGACTCGTCACTGTCTTGTCAAAGGCTTCCTTGTACATTCTGCAAACCTGATAACTATCACTCACTGATGAGTTTCATGATATCATCTCTCTTGGACTGTTTCAGTCAATCAACCATGGGCAATACAGTTGAAAGTCAACATATTTTATGACACTCAATTCCAGGCACAGTCAAAGTTATATTAGCAGAGCGTTAACAAGAAATCATGGACACAGACACATTTGATGACGTACAGTGGGTGACAAGTAACAGGAATGTGATGATGTTAATACATGTGGGCTTGTGATTGGCTTCAATGGAAATGACCCTAGCTATTATTTTTGGGAAGTTTCACATCGGAGTTGTTTGGTTTTGCAGAGTTAGGAAATGCAACATTGAAGTTCAACTGCTGTGATCGGCAGTCTGATAGTAGGTGTGGCTCCATTTTCTTTTTGTAAATAGCTGTGTCTCTGGAGTGCCTGCTCACCCATCAATTGTGAAATCAAACAACCAAGTCAATGTTTTATCTATTTCTAGAAATATGTCTGTGAGCAAGCGTAATGATTTTTAACATTTTCACATTTCAGCTCCATCCATCCATCCATTTTCTGAGCCGCTTCTCCTCACTAGGGTCGCGGGCGCGCTGGAGCCAATCCCAGCTGTCATCGGGCAGGAGGCGGGGTACACCCTGAACTGGTAGCCAGCCAATCGCAGGGCACACACAAACAAACAACCATTCACACTCACATTCACACCTACGGGCAATTTAGAGTCTCCAATTCATGCATGTTTTTGGGATGTGGGAGGAAACCGGAGTGCTCGGATAAAACCCACGCAGGCACGCGGAGAACATGCAAACTCCACACAGGCGGGGCCGGGGATTGAACCCGGGTCCTCAGAACTGTGAGGCTGACGCTCTAACCAGTCGGCCACCGTGCCGCCCACATTTCAGCTCATTTATATAAATGCCACCTCAATGATTGTATTCAGCCAATGTCATAGCAGACTGGGTAAATCTCCAGAGCCACCTTGAAGTGATGGCCAGATTCTGACCACTGAATTCTGAAAACTATCACATCAAAGCCAAAAGGGCGGCTGTGGCTCAGTAGGTAGAGCAGGTCGTCCAGTGACCGAAGAGTAACTGGTTTGAATCCCAGCTACGACTGTCCGCATGTCGAAGGGTCCTTGGGCAAGACACTGTACCCTAATTTGCTCCCAGTGGGCCAGGCAGCGCCTTGCATGGCAGCAGTCACCCATTGGTGAATGAATGTGTGTGTGAGTGAGTGAATTTAAGGCTTTGTAAAGCGCTGTGGACACTGTGATGGTGGAGATAAACCACTATATAAGTGCACTCCATTTACCATTTACCAAAAGGTAAGCAGAGCTGCATTGAGATTTGCTGGATGCACACCTTAGCATTAGCAAACAGCGTTTGCTTTCTGGTAAGTGGCACATACAGTACTTGATTGCTCGGTGAAGGTGGCGGTGGGGAGGTATTTGTGTTTGACGAGGTGTCCACTGCAACACATCCACAGGGCTACACAGTAATCGACAAGTGTAATTCGGGAACTTTGTGATGAAGTGATGCCTCCATGTGAAAATAGAATCCATATTGTCTTGTCAAGGTTCGTATGTTCTTCGCAGCTCTGAGTCTCTTTTTGCGTGTGGTTCGCACCCCTATTCCTCTTGTCCACCCTGTCTGTCCTCTAAAACCCTTTTCTGTCCGGCTGCATTTTCAATAAAAATTAAAAATAAGCAGAGGGAGTACTCCCCTGTTGCACAACAAAATGGTTCCAGCACAAACGGCATACAGATCCACCATTTTGCAAAGCCATGCAGCTGAACAGGCGAGGTTAAAAAAAAATTAAAACATTTATTTAAAAATGTTAAAAAAGGTATGCATTGTTGTCCACATCTACTCTTTGGTAATGGTAAAAGTGTAATGTTATATTGTGTATATTTGATACATATATTTGTACATTTGTGCTAGTTTTTATTATATGCTACTGATTGAACAGTGCTAGGCAATAAATAATACAGTTTGACGAAATGGGTTCCTCCTTTAATGAGGTGTTCCTGACGTAGATCAAAGTATGTAAAAAGGAATTCAGCTTACCTTGTGGTAGTGTACATTATAAACAATTTCAAAATACTCTACCAGTCAACTGAAGAAACAGCATTGACCTATAAACTGGTAGACAATTTTAAATGACATAACAATGAACAACAATGAATAATAATTCGTTTGACACAAAAGGACATTTTCACTCATTTGTTAAAAATGTAAGATGACCCGTTTTCTACAATTTAATAAAAAATAAAGACTATACAGTTTCATCTTAAAATGCACGATTCACTTAAACCAGGCAGTAAAGAAAATAAATACGCATAAGCATTATTTATTTTTTTAGCCTTACCCCGGCGGTGGAATTACTGCAGCCAGTCTGTCCCTTGTAGAGTTCCTTGATGTTTCATCGCGTGCAGCTGGTGGTTCACGTGGTGGCTGGGCGGGGGGGGGGGGGGGGGGGGGGGGGGGGGGGGGCGGAGGGGGGGGGGGGGGGTCAAGGTCATCTCCTGCAATATCCTCATCAGGATCCACTACGTCCTCATTGTCAATGCACACTTGCTAGACTCGGCCATGAACAGTTCGATCGTGAGGTTGACATTATACATCCATAAATAGGAGATCAGAAAATTTGCATTTAAATTTCAGTATGCCTCTGGGCGATCTGCCTGGAAATATCAACAATTTGGCATCATCCAACACTCACGTATATTAACCGAAAGGAGGCAATGGCTGGTGAGCTACTTTTTTTTAGCATGGAGATATGTTCGATTATCACAGGTGGGTAGAGTAGCCAAATATTGTACTCAAGTAGGAGTACTGATACTTTAGAATAATGTGAATCAAGTAAAAGTAAAAAAAAACAGTCCTCCAAATAAGTGCTTGAGCAAGAGTAAGAAAGAACTCAGTGAAAAAAACTACTCAAGGACTGAGTAAATGGTGAGTAACTTTAATCAGCATTAACGTCAAATAAAATAAAAAGAACAACATAAAATATGAATGTGAAAATTCAGCTATTGCTAAACAATTTCACTTAATCTAAAACATAATAAATAAGATATTTATAAAATAACGAACAATGAATAAAATCTCAAATTCAATTCCAAGAAATGGTCTTATATTATTTTGTTTCCATGTGTTAAACAGCACAATAGGCCCAACAGGCAGAGATTGCAAAAACAGGAACAAGGCTGCAGAGGATACACAGTATAAAGTCGACTCACCTCTTTTCAAATGCCAGGTTTTTGTGATGCAAAAGAATTTAGACCAAAATAAATAATTTTACAACTTTTTCCACCATTAATGTGACAGAAGTTACACAACAGAGTTTTCTTTTGTTCTGTCTCAACTGGTGTTTTACCTGGTTAAATAAAGTTTCAATACAATAACAGTAATCAAATAAATCTGGTTGCACAAGGGCGCACTCCCTCTTATAACTGGCATGTGTCTGTGTTCAGGAGTAACCAATCACATTCAAACTCCTGTTAAATAGGAGTCCACACACAGCTGGCAGGCTGCCACCATTTCAATTTTTAAGTGCCCCAATACACACGCATGCCTTACAGAATTTTGTTTTGCTTTATTTACTGAAATGACTGAATGAAGAAACAGTTTGTCGACCAGACTTATTGATAGTGTGTGTGTGCGAATGTGCGTGTGCATGCGTGTCCAGATTACAAAACGTAGCCCAAAGATCCATGTTTTACAGTTACCTATGGTCATAAAATAGAGCTAATGTTGTACAGCCAAAACAACAACAAAATCATCTGCAATTTACCGCAAGGTGTCTTCTCAAGTGGACTGCAATTTCCAAATTGTCTGTAATGTAAACACAAGTCGCGCGATGGATTTTTCCCCTCAGTATGAGTCACTTTTATTGGCCCATGAACCCTTTGTGTGCGGTCATGTAGCTACATTGTGCCATTTGATTGGTGAATTGGATTCAAATGACTTGGATTCAAATATTTGCGTTGGATTGAATGACCCAAGTAATGCGCACAAAGGTGAAAAGTGTTTGTTAATGAAACAAAGTCCCTGCAGCCAGCTTTAAAAAAAATACAATTGATTAATACAAGGATTTAATGCGTGCATGTGAATATTCTCATTCATCCACGTCATTTCATTCTCAGGGCATTTAATCGATCACAACTGAACTGTTCTTTTGTCTTGGAAGATGTGTCGCCTCTCATCCAAACCAGGCTTCAAAAGTTCATGCAACAAGGCTTAAAACGGAATAGCCAGTGTTTGTGTGGAAAACTCAACTATTTATGC
Source organism: Phycodurus eques (assembly GCF_024500275.1). Lineage (NCBI taxonomy): Eukaryota > Metazoa > Chordata > Actinopteri > Syngnathiformes > Syngnathidae > Phycodurus > Phycodurus eques. The sequence goes on along the minus strand of NC_084542.1, from coordinate 2,239,332 downwards.
TTCAATTTAGAGGCATGCCCCACACCACCTGTGGTATCATTCTTTTGGAATGCAAAAATGGAGGAGACTCATTGTCCGTCCACCGGAGTCATTGGGTGGTGGTGGAGTTACCTAACGGTCAAGGAGGCCGTGCTGTTTGTTGGATAGGCTAGTCCATCCTAACTAAGCCTTGTTGCATGAACTGATGAAGCCTGCTCAGATGAGAGGCGAAATGTCTTTCAAGACACACAGAATAATCCAGTTGCGAACGATTCAATGCCCTAAGAATAATTTATGTGGTTTAATGATTCTGCTGACTTTGGCCAAGAGGCAGGGTACACCCTGTACTTTCCCAGCCAATTGCCAGGCACATACAGTATAGGCAAACCAGTCACACTGAAATTCACACCAACTGTATGCATAATCTAGAGTCTTCTAGTAACCGAACACCCATGTTTTGGGCATGTGGGAGGAAGCCAGTGTACCTCGAGAAAACCCACACAACCTGAGATTTGAACTCAAAATCTCATAACTGTGAGGCAGATGTGCTAATCACTTTCATCACTATGCTGCCCAATTCCATTTTACACGGTGGTTGAAAATTGTCCTATATAAACAATTCATAAATAATTCTCAAATGTTCCACTGTAAATTTGTGTCATAGATCTTAAAGTAAACACAGTCTTGTGACCTATTGAGGCGATCATTTTAAGTAATCCATCCATTTTCTGAGCCGCTTCTCCTCACTAGGGTGCTGGAGCCTATCCCAGCTATCTTCAGGCGAGAGGCGGGGTACACCCTGAACTGGTCGCCAGCCAATCTCAGGGCACTTAGAAATAAACAACCATCCGTACTCACATTCACACCTACGGGCAATTTAGAGTCTTCAATCAACCTACCACGGATGTTTTGGGGATGTGGGAGGAAACCAGAGTGCCCGGAGACAACCCAACCAGGCACGGGGAGAACATGCAAACTCCACACAGGCGGGGCCGGGATTAGAACCCCGGTCCTCAGAACTGTGGGGCAGATGTGCTAACCAGTTGACCACCGTGCCACCATTATTTTAAGTAAAGGTTAAAAAAAATATTTTTTTAAAAAGACGCAGGTCTCATTTTGGCTCCCGAACCTAACTTTAGATAATACTTCTAGGCAATGATATGACAATTTACTTCGTTACCATCCAATTTAACACATTTTCACACTGTTATTTCGAGAATATTCTACATGGGATGCATTTTTAATGAATCGTCATTTTCGTTCCTTTTCTGCTCCAACCTCTTTTTCGTTTTCAATAAGAGGACATCACAGCACCTGGGTGCAGCACCATGGGGCACAAGCTCAACGGCAACTGCACTGTTTTTCAAGTCAAAGTGAAGGGAGTCACCTTACTGTTATTATTATCATATTAGAGGCCCCTCAAAGCTGCTGGGAGATAGATAAAGGACTGCACCAACAAACAACATGCTCGTTCATGAAGATAGCTGTTTAACAGATGTGTTAAGTCAAATAAATAGAGTACATCAAATCCAGATCTGTGTGAGGGAGAGTGCAGCAACAGGTGTTGAATTACCAAATAGAAAACAGTTCAACAGAGCTCGGTTGTACTGTACTTTCCCAGAGAAGAATTATAAATTCAAGCAGTTGATCGTTGGCATTCCCTGAAACAAAACTGATCTAGTCGTGGTTGATCGAATCCACACGTTTCTTGTCAGTTCTGTGTTTGATTCGTTAGTTTGATGCTAAACCAATTTGTTTTGGTAACTAAACTGTCATGATTTGTGCCCTGCAGTTCCTCCTTTGGAGCGTGGGTGGCGCTTTGCGCCTTGCCTCTCTCCCTCTCCCTCTCTCTCCCCACCAATCAGCATCACCTTGGCCGCGCACCTGTCTTCAATCAGCACTCATCATTGCCTGCATATAAGCCTGCCAGATCCACGATTCCACCACCACAGTATTAATTGTGGTACACGGGCCGACTCTCGCACTCTTGTTGTAAGTTATTCGACTTCCTGCAATCGCACTTCCCTCCTTGTGTTCTTCTTCATCTCCAGTCCTCCTTCCGTGCCCCCCTCGTTGTCCGCTCCAGCCATGCTGCCAATCTCTCCCACCGGCTCACGCCCCCTGCTTCCTGCACATTCCTTGTTCCAACGGTCCACTGTCACGCCTTGGAGATACTTACCCTGAACTGGATTATATTAAACCATTCTCCACTACTTCCTCCGTCTCTGTCTGCTTCTGGGTCCAGTCAACATTGATACGATTGTATCGTGACATAAACAACCCAATAAAATTAGCAATTAACACCAGGTAGCTGAGGTCAGCTGGTAAAAAAACATAGCGTAGTAAAAAGCATATTCAAAAATATAGTTTCCAGAGTTCTACCAGCCATGATAATCTAACAAAAACTGGGTTTTGTGTTAATATTCAATGGTTCATTTTAAACCAGTCTTCTTCAAACATTGTACTGTATATTTATTTAGATTTTTAAAATGATGATGATGATTATTATTAAGTCAAATCAAGAAATAAACCATAATAATAATCTAATAATAATAATAAAACAATACTTTAATGACGAAAAGCTGGCTATAGGAAAGATTGAGTCAATGATAATTTCCATTCATCCATTTTCAATACTGGTTACACACAGTCGTCACAGTGAGGTGGAGCCTAATCCAGTTGACTTCGGGCAAAAGACAAACTACACCCTGGACTGGTCGCTAGTCAATCATAGGGCAAATATGGAGACAGACACACTGACAAGTCTGCCTCACACTCGTATTCACACAGTCACTGAGTGGGAACTGAACCCATAGTGCCTGCATGGAAATCAGGTGAGAGAAACACTACTTCATTTTTTTTTGCAGATGACACCACTGTCATCGGCCTCATCAAGGACGGTGACGAGTCTGCATATCGACAGGAAGCGGAGCGGCTGGAGCTGTGGTGCGGCCGACACAACCTGGAGCTGAACACGCTCAAGACTGTAAAGATGATCGTGGACTTCAGGAGCCATCCTTCACCACAGCTGCCCCTCACATTGTCCAGCTGCCTTGTGTCAACCGTCGAGACCTTCAAGTTCCTGGGAATTACAATCTCTCAGGACCTGAAGTGGGCGACCACTATCAACTCCGTCCTCAAAAAGGCCCAGCAGAGGATGTACGTCCTGCGGCTTCTGAGAAAGCACGGCCTGCCACCGGAGCTGCGGAGGCAGTTCTACACAGCGGTCATCGAATCAGTCCTGTGTTCTTCCATCACAGTCTGGTTTGGTGCTGCTACAAAAAAGGACAAACGGACAATCAAAACTTGATTCGTCGGTACCCCCCTACCCACCATTGAGGACTTGCACGCTGCCAGAACTAAGACAAGGGCGTGCAAAATCCTCTCGGACCCTCCGCACCCCGGTCACCAGCTCTTCCAGCTCCTTCCCTCAGGTAGGCGCTACCGATCAATGCAAACTAGAACTAGTAGACATTCCAACAGCTTCTTCCCTCTTGCGATCAACTTCTTAAACACCTATAATTCCATTACAATAAGCTGGCAATTTTTTGACTTGGGTTCGTTGTCACATTTCTGTGGGGCCAATTATGTATTACTCGTGCACTCACTGTAGTTGTCTCGCCATGCTGCACTATTTGCATATACTGGCCACTCATGCCAGAGTAGCATCTGCTCCATTTGCACACTGACTGAGGAGTATCTGTAACATTTGCACAACCAACATTGTCCCAGATGATCGCATTACTTGTCACTTTAAACCGCATACACTCCTTGAAGTCTCAGCGCCCTTTGCACAATGGTCATTGCACCGGACTATTGAAATATTAGTCATTCGCACTGCTCTAAGTGCTAGAGGACTCTGCATCTTTTTGCACAATTGTTTTTTGTCAATGTCTTTATGTCTCCAAAGTGTTCTGTAAATTGACTGTCTGTTGTACTAGAGCGGCTCCAACTACCGGAGACAAATTCCTTGTGTGTTTTGGACATACTTGGCAAATAAAGATGATTCTGATTCTGATTCTGATCATCAGTGACTTCAAAACAAGCATTTGCAATAAAATTAACAATAATATCCAAAAAACAAAACCCTGAATCTGAATCCAGATTTGAGCAGATTTATTAGTTTAGCTGCCATCTACATTGATGACTATTTACTGTTATATGGTATTCTTCTTTTTCTTTCGGCTTGTCCCTTTAGGGGTCACCACAGCGCGTCATCCTTTCTATGTAAGCCTATCTCCTGCATCCTCCTATTGAACACCAACTGCCCTCATGTCTTCCCTCACGACATCCATCAACCTTCTCTTTGGTCTTCCTCAAGCTCTCTTGCCTGGCAGCTCCATCCTCATCATCCTTCTACCAATATGCTCACTATTTCTCCTCTGGACGTGTCCAAACCATTGAAGTCTGCTCTCTCTAACTTTGTCTCCAAAACATCGAACTTTGGCTGTCCCTCTGATGAGCTCATTTCTAATTTTATCCAACCTGGTCACTCCGAGAGCGAACCTCAACATCTTCATTTCCGCCAGCTCTGCTTCCTGTTGTCTCTTCAGTGCCACTGTCTCTAGTCCGTACATCATGGCTGGCCTCACCACTGTTTTATAAACTTTGCATCTTTCTAACTGTTCCTTCACCTGCTCCCTGCTTTCACTGCAGATCACAATGTAATCTGCAAACATCCTGGTCCACGGGGATTCCAGTCTAACCTCCTCTGTCAGCCTATCCATCACCACTGCAAACAGGAAGGGGCTCAGGGCTGATCCCTGATGCAGTCCCACCTCCACCTTAAAATTGTCTGTCACACCTACAGCACACCTCACCACTGTTCTGCTGCCCTCGTACCGGTCCTGTATTATTCGAACATACTTCTTTGCCACTCCAGACTTCTGCATCCAGTACCACAGTCCCTCTCTGGGTACTCTGTCATAAGCTTTCTCTAGATCTACAAAGACACAATGTAGCTCCTTCTGACCTTCTCTGTACCTTTCCATCAACATCCTCAAGGCAAATAATGCATCTGCGGTACTCTTTCTAGGCATGAAACCATACTGTTGCACACAAATACTCACTTCTGTCCTGAGTCTAGCCTCCACTACTCTTTCCCATCCATTCCATCCATCCATTTCCAACACCGCTTATGCTGGTTAGGGTCGCGGGACGCTGGAGCCTATCCCAGCTGACTTTGGGCGAAAGGCGGACTACACCCTAAACTGGTCGCCAGTCAGTCGCAGGGCACTATTCTTTCCCATAACTTCATTGTGTGGCTCATCAAATGTATTCCTCTTTAGTTCCCACAGCTCTGCACATCACCCTTGTTCTTAAAAATGGGCACCAGTACACTTTTCCTCCATTCCTCAGGCATCTTCTCACGTGCTAGATTTCTATTGAACAAGTTAGTCAAAAACTCCACAGCCACCTCTTCTAGATGCTTCCATACCGCCACAGGAATGTCATCAGGGCCAAATGCCTTTCCATTTTTCATCCTCTTTAATGCCTTTCTAACTTCCCCCTTATTAATCATTGCCACTTCCAGGTCCACCACACTTGCCTCTTCTACTCTCCCTTCTCTCTCATTTTCCTCATTCATCAACTCCTCAAAGTATTCTTTCCATCTATCTAGCACACTACTGGCACCAGTCAACATATTTCCATCTCTATCCTTAATCACCCTAACCTGCTGCACATCCTTGCCATCTCTATCCCTCTGTCTGGCCAGCCTGTATAGATCCTTTTCTCCTTCTTTAGTGTCCAACCTGGCATACATGTCATCATATGCCTCTTGTTTGGCCTTTGCCACCTCTACCTTTGTTATATGTTACTGTTATATGGTAAAGATTACAAATAGCCCACATTGCCTCTGTGGCAAATGTGATTAAAAAAAATGTCTCACTGTTCTTTTTGGCAAAACCCCATCAGACGAGGTCAATCCAAAGTAAGCATGGCTTCATGTCCGTCTTGGTATTATTGCCAGTGTGAGTATATGGTGGGAGTGGGGCTTGGGAACCAGTGACTAGCTTTGTTCACTGCCATTGTTCGTCTTCAGGATGTCCTTCAGGAATGTTACGCAGGAGGTCAGAGGAGCAGCTCTCTGTTACTGTCTGGAGGGAAGCCAAGAGGGCCATGACTCCTCTGATGTTGGTCAACTACTTACAGCCTGTTTGTTCCGCACGACTAAACACTGTATGCGTGTGTCACGTTGATATAGAGGGCAATTCATTTTAAAAGTTCAACGTTTCAAGATTGGAAACCATTTTCTGACTTTAAGTATGACAATTAGGCAATGCTTTTCACTCTTGTAGTTTGATGGACTGACTATATAAAAAATAAATAAAAAGTAGAAATATGGAAATGAGCTCAGCGATCTTCCGCAAAAGTAGGTACCTGAGTACAATGAAGGACAGTACTACACCACTGCAAGCTCCAACCACAGTAATGAACATACAAGCAAAATTGAGCATTACTCTATTTGGAAACAGTTTCGAGACAGTTCTCACATTGGATCTCATTGGATTTTGCGCATATACTAGTTGGTGTATGTAAATCTATTATATAAGGGAAACTAGGCTTTGTTTGAAGACATCCAAAAAGCATCTTTAGATCTTCTGACTGGTGCTAAATGCCATTGGGGTGGTTTTAATACTTTAAGACTGACTGAGGTCACAAAAGCCAATCACCATGTGAGTCCTTAGGGTCACATGAGACAAGATTTGGCAGTGTTAAGCTCTCCATTGAGAGAGGACAATTATGTTTGAATGGTGGTGTCAGAGATCACCGCCTATATTGAGTGAAAGTTGTTTCATTTTGACGTAGATGACCTGTTATTTCACCCTCCAACAACCTCAAGGAGGTAAGTTTTGCGTCATATGTCAATATGAACATATAGTATTCCAAGTGTGTTTAAAATTGTGACTATTGTCCTTGCTACAGCATTTCCAATTGCAGTGTACAAAGTTAACATAGCTAGGGTATGTTAAATTCACAATGAATGTGTTTCCATAACCTTCACACAACTTCTGGTATATATTCTTATTCTCTTTTCACATTTGTATGGTCCGACACACCTTGCTTGCAGTTTATGCTATGACGCGAACATAGCTGAAAAAAAGCTGTTAAATAGACAATTAATGTGGTTACTGCACACAACGCTGAATATATATACTGTATATATATAGAGAGAGAGAGTCACTGATAGTGTAGCGGTTTGCCCCTGACTTCGGTGTGGGCATCGTGGATTCAGTTCCCACTCAGTGACATTGTGAATGTAAGTTTGTATGGTTGTCCGTCTCTATGTGTGCCCTGCAACTGTCTGGTGACCAGTTCATGGTGCAGTCCGTCTTTTGCCCTAAGTCAGCTGGGATAGGCTCCATCCTTGATTTTGAGTCCCCTTATTTTTCTTTTTTGCTCCAATTGAATTCCACTAAAGATTAGTTTAATCTGTCACTCAAAAAATAAATAAATACAAATAATGAAGATGTAAAATTATTTGTCGCAATGTCTTCTATTACAGTAGCAAATGTGGGATTGTGTATGTTTAGGGATTTCCTGAGTGGATAGGCTACAATAGCCTTCCCATGTACTTTCAAGCCCAAATGTCTGCTTGGAAACATCTGTCCTGAGTGTGGTTTCCTCTGCTCTCTGTTCCCAGTTAATGAAGCCTGTCTGCACAAAACCCTGCAACAACAGAGAACAGAGGGCACAATTTGATCATGTGACTGCATGTGTGTGTTTTTGTCTGTGCACATGTGTGTTTGTGTGCGTAAAGGTAGTTAAGACGGCAATTACACCGATTAGCTATCCATGACGACATTTATTTTTCTCATAGGCAAGGCAAAGCGCGATACAGGCAACTTAAAGAATGCTAACACACGCACACACATTTTTGTTAGCAAACACCCACAGCCATATACTGTACAACAGTCATTAACCAGTCTAACTGAATGATCTGACTTAACTGAATGATCTGACTAACCCTGTTTCCTTTACTCTGGATTATATCTTACTTCTCATGTTGCAATCAGACCATTCATCTTGATCACAATAATTATCACAGCATAAACAGCATAAACATCAAACCCTTTATTTAGTGTCAAACCAGCTACTTAGATGTTCAAGTAAATATTTCAGATTTGATGTCCTCACTCATGTCTGGGCCAAACCTCTACTCTTCAGTCCTAAAATGGCAATTTCTGCCCTCTCCTGCAGTTTCTTTTTCAGTCCTGACCATTCACCTGGGGGGTGGGCATCCAAGCCACCCCCAGGTCAACGATTGGTTGTTGGAGTAAAAGACCAACTTCCATTGTGAGAATAAAATCAAGCTTGTTTCTGGTCACTACTAAACAGAAAGTGACACCTTGTCTCAACTTTCATCTCACCAGCACCAATGTATAATCATAATGAGTTTATTTATTCATACATTATGGTGCTATTTTATTAAAGATGAACTCACACTACCCCTCCCTTATCGTGGTGGAGGGGTTTGCGTGTCCCGATGATAGGAGCTTAGTTGTCTGGGGTCACCCATGGCAAACATGTACTACTGTCGGTGAGAGACCAGACAAAGTACAGCTCATAGACCCCTTATGATGATGAATATACTGTAATGAACCGAAGTTTCCCTTGCCGGGAAACAGGTCACTGGGGCCACCATCTAGAGCCAGGACTCGAAGGCAAGCATCTAGTGGCCAGGCCTGCAGTTATGGGGCCTGGCCGGGCACTGCCCGAAGAGGCAACACTGATCCCCCTTCCCATGGGCTCAGCATCTGTGGGTGGGCCAAAGGGGTCAGGTGCATTGTGAGCTGAGTAGTCGCCGAAGGCAGGGACCTTGGCGGTCCGATCCACGGCTACAAAAGCTGGCTATAGTAACCTGCAATATCATCTTTTTAGCAGGAAAGGAGCCCAAGCTGTTGTGCGAGGTTGAGAAATATAGTCGGGCTCACCTCCAAACACAGTTGGGCTCTGGTACCAGTCCTCTTGACAGGGGTTGGACTCTTTTCTGTCCTGGAGTTGCCCACAATGAGAGGTGCCGAGCAGGTGTGGCCATAAAGGCCGACTGGTGGAGGGTTGCAGTGATGGTTGACTTTCTAGAACTTTCCCCCATCTCCCAATTGCATCTCTGGAGCTCAGCCACACTGATCTTTGGGTACTTCTTTACCTCTCTCACCAAGGCTCTTCGCCCCCAATTGCTCAGTTTGGCCGGATGGCCAGCTCTAGGAAGGATTCTGGTCATCCCAAACGTCTTCCATTTAAGGATTATAGAGGCCATTGTGCTCTTAGGAACCTTAAGTAGAGCACACATTTTTATTGGAACCTTGGCCAGATCTGTGCCTTGCCACACTTCTGTCTCTGAGCTCTTCAGGCAGTTCCTTTGATCTAATTATTCTCACTTGCTCTGACATGCACTGTGAGGTCTTATATAGCCGGACGACGCCTGCGCAGTCCCATTTCACTCACACATCGACACACACGCCCACACTGAGACCATGCTCCTCAGTCAGAAAAGGGTGGCGTGCCCTCTCCAGGTTGGGGATGAGATCCGGCCCCAAGTGGAGGAATTCATGTATCTTGGGGTCTTGTTCACGATTGAGGGAAGAATGGAACGGGAGATCAACAGGCAGATCGGTGCAGCATCTGCAGTGATGTATCAGTCCATTGTGGGAGCTAAGCCAAACGGGAAAGCTCTCAATTTACCGGTCGATCTACGTTCCTACCCTCACCTATGGTCATGAGCTGTGGCCGAAAGAACAAGATACAAGGGGCAGGGTGTCTGGGCTCTCCCTTAGAGATACGGTGAGAAGCTCAGTCATCCGGGAGGGGCTCAGAGTAGTGCCGCTGCTCCTCCACATTGAGAGGAGCCAGATGAGGTGGCCCAGATTAGGATGCCACCTGGACGCCTCCCTGGTGAGGTGTTCCGGGCATGTCCCACCGCGAGGAGACCCTAGGGATGACCCAGGACATGCTGGAGAGACTATGTATCCTGCCTGGCCTGGAAAGGCCTAGGGATCCACCTGGAAGAGATGGATGAAGTGGCTTGGGAGAGGGAAGTCTGGGCGTCCCTGCTAAAGCTACTGCCCCCGTGACACGACTTCATATAAGTGGAAGAAAATGGATGGATGGACGGATGGATCTCATTAAATTGGAGATCTCAAAATGTGTTTGCTGCAGCAGCCACATAGAACAAAAAGGTATTTAAGGGAGCCATTAAGCCATAAAGTCAGCAAAAAATGACAAGAGGAAAGAAATGTCACAAAAAAAAAAGCAAGGGTACATTTTACGTATCCAAAACTCAGAACAGGTTGTGAAATGTAATTGGACAATGGGAAATGTCGATTTATTGTATGGAATTTAGAGCTCTGGAAAGACCAGTGCACAATTATCAATTTGTCTGGTTTTACTATCGATAGTTATGCAAGTAAAATAAAACAAATTCTATACTACTGACTACATTACTCCTGGATTCCAAATACAAATGATTATTTGAAAAAAGGGACAAATTATAAAAAAAACAAAGAAGATGGAGTATATTTTCAGATTTCCAATAATATTGATAAAACAAGTTCATGTTTAAACAATCTCAACACTTTCTGTAATGGCTTGTGGCCAAATATCTTTCTCTTGTTCCCATTCTAGAGGTGTTCAATTGGGTTTAGGTCGAGCGATTAGGCTGGGCATTATACGGTCTTGATTTGGCGATCCACACCTTCATTGTCCTGGCATGGTGTGGTATCCTGCTGGGTGGGAGAAAAAAAACAATCCTTAGGGTTGTGTTACATTGTCAAGGCTGAAGGATAACTTTTTGCATGGCTTGGTTCATGCGTCCCTGACAAAGACAAATCTGCCTTATTCCAGCCATGCCGAACCACTGCGAGATCAGCATAGCTCAGTCACATAATTTTCAGACTTGATCCTGTTCAACCTCCCATAGCCACAATAATAGGAGTTGTTCACTCCAAACCCATGAAACAATAATCTGAGACTGACAGATTATTATTTTGCCCCACTCTCCTGCTCCACAGTCATCTGACCTTAAATAATGCTTGAGGACTCTCCACCAGTATCATGAGGTCTATTCTAAACACGCACAAGGCGTGGAGCCTCAGTCATCTGATTATAGTAATTTTTTTGTCAAATTAATGTCACGGTTTTAACAATCCTATTATTTCAATTTCAGAACCCTGCTGCCACATTCATGCATTGTTTTCTCATGAAAGTTCAACGCATGGGGTTAAAGTACGGTGGCCTGGAAGTGCAAATTGCACAAATTATAAAACAAACAAATTAACAAAAGCCAAAACACTTACATTTCAGAAAACAAATTCACAAAAGCCGGAAAACTTTTACATTTCAGAAAACAAATTAACAAAACACAAAACATTTTTACATTTCAGAAAACAAGTTAAAAACCGAAACACTTTTAGATTTCGGAAAACAAATGAACAAAAAATGAAACAAATTAACAAATGACACTTTTATATTTTAGAAAAAAATTAACAAAACACTCTTACATTTCAGAAAACAAATTAACAAAACACAAAACATTTTTACATTTCAGAAAACAAGTTAACAAAAACCGAAACACTTTTAGATTTCGGAAAACAAATGAACAAAAAATGAAACAAATTAACAAATGACACTTTTATATTTTAGAAAAAAATTAACAAAACACTCTTACATTTCAGAAAACAAATTAACAAAACACAAAACATTTTTACATTTCAGAAAACAAGTTAACAAAAACCGAAACACTTTTTGATTTCGGAAAACAAATGAACAAAAAATGAAACAAATTAACAAATGACTAAACAAATTCTGACTAAACAATTCTGACTAAACAGTTCTGAGGACCAGGGTTCAATCCCCGGCCCCGCCTGTGTGGAGTTTGCATGTTCTCCCCGTGCCTGCATGGCACTCCGGTTTCCTCCCACATCCCAAAAACATGCAGGCATTGGAAACTTTAAATTGCCCGTAGATGTGAGTGCGAATGGTTGTTTGTTTGTATGTGTCTTGCGATTGGCTGGCAACCAGTTCAGAGTGTCCGATGATAGCTGGGATAGGCTCCAGCATGCCCACGACCCTAGTGAGGAGAAGCGGCTCAGAAAATGGATGGATGGATAAACAAATTACAATTCCCACAAACTGGAAAGGTATTCCCACATGGATTCTTAGGAATCCGATGCCGTTTCTTGGCAAAATGCGCCACGCTTCAACAGGATCAGCTCTTACATCGCAGGGAGGGTAGGCTAGGCAGATGTAACAAGATGTCCATCCCAAATATGTATCGGTTGTACAAAATAAAATAAAAACTAATTAGTTTGTTATGGTTGTGTTTAGGACTACGGTGTGGGTTAAGGCAGTTTAGGATAGGTTCAGGTTAGGATTATGGTGGTTAAGGCTGGCGCACACCGTGTACCGCCGCCCAAGCCGATTGAACAATGGCGCAGTATGCGTGGTTTGGTAACTGTTTCCCTGAGTGGCCGATCGCCACAATTCAAAATTATAATTGTCGTTGCAAGGCGTCTTAACGTCACATCTTACATTAAATCAAAATGCACAGAAGCTTTCCCACACTATGAAAATGCATTATCGGGTTTGCGAGCTGTGCCGCCGCGTCGCCTCGGGTCAAGCCATATAAATAGTACTTAAAGCTTCAAATGTTGTTTTACATCAATTCTGAACTACAACCCCAATTCCAATGAATTTGGGACGTTGTGTTAAACATAAATAATAACAGAATACAATAATTTGCAAATCATGTTCAACCTATATTTAATTGAATACACTACAAAGACAAGATATTTAATGTTCAAACTGATAAACTTTATTGTTTTTAGCAAATAATCATTAACTTAGGATTTTATGGCTTCAACATGTTCCACAAAAGCTGGGACATGTGGCAAAAAAGTCTGTAAAAGTTGAGGAATGTTCATCAAACACCTGTTTGGAACGTCCCACAGGTGAACAGGCTAATTGGGAACAGGTGGATGACATGATTGGGTATAAAAGGAGCTTCCCTGAATTGCTCAGTCATTCACAAGCAAAGATGGGGCGAGGTTCACCTCTTTGTGAACAAGTGCGTGAGAAAATAGTCGAACAGTTTAAGGACAATGTACCCGAATGTACAATTGCAAGGAATTTAGGCATTTCATCATCTACGGTCCGTAATATCATCAAAATGTTCAGAGAATCTGGGGAAATCACTGCATGCAAGGCCGAAAACCAACATTGAATGCCCGTGACCTTCGATCCCTCTGGCGGCACTGCATCAAAAATCGACATCAATGTGTTAAGGATATCACGACATGGGCTCAGGAACACTTCAGAAAACCAATGTCAGTAAACATAGCTCGGCGCTACATCCATAAGTGCAACTTGAAACTCTACTATGCAAAGCAAAAGCCCTTTATCAACAACACCCAGAAACGCCGCCGGCTTCTTTGGGTGCTCGGGGCAGATCTAAGATGGACTGATGAAAAGTGTAAAAGTGTTCTGTGGTCCGACGAGTCCACATTTCAAATTGTTTTTGAAAATTGTGGAGGTCGTGTCCTCCGGGCCAAAGAGGGAAAGAACCATCCGGACTGTTATGGACACAAAGTTCACCAGCTAGCATCTGTGATGGTATGGGGCTATGTTAGTGCCAATGGCATGGGTAACTTACACATCTGTGAAGGCACTATTAATGGTAAAAGGCACATACAGGTTTTGGAGAAACATATGCTGCCATCCAAGCAACGTCTTTTTCATGAACGCCCCCTGCTTATTTCAGGTACTTCCGTCGATAATCCACTATGACCAGACAGGCTTCATTAAAGGTAGAAGTTCCACAAATAATGTCAGACGTCTGTTGAATTGTCACAGCGTAAAAATCTAAACGTAATCATCATGTCACTTAACGCAGAGAAAGCTTTCGAGCCAGACAAGGATGTCCACTCTCACCAATGCTATTTGCAATATTTATCGAACTTCTTGCTGCCCCTATATGTCAGAACGCTAATATTAAGTATCTGCTCACTAGTGACAGAACACAAAATCAATCAACATGCTGATGATATTGTTCTTTACTTACAGGAACCCAGTTATTCTGTTCAGGCAATCTTCAATCTCATTAAAACATTTTCACCAATATCAGACTATTTTAATAACTGCACAAAATCATCAATACTCCCAATAACAGCAAACTCATAGACTCCTGCAGATCAAATCCCAGATTACCCTATTCCTATAGGAAACATTAAGTATTTAGGTATCAATAAAAGCATAAAAGGCCGGAGCCCCTTTCTCCAGTCTCTGGTTTTCTGGCGCACAGCCAAGGAGCCGCGCCTCTCATCACTAGGCGGTGGAGACGCACGCAACCTTCCTCGCTGCGCCGACGAGCGCGGAGGGCATAAGCTCTCTGCCTGCGCCCCGAAACCACGCTTTTGTGTGTGTGGGGTAGCTTGCGGATAAAAGATCTGTCTGGAAGGAAGTGGGGCGCAAGTCTTTTCTGAGCCCGTGACGAACACTGTCACCAAGGCGCTTCGGCCATCCTACCCTTGCTATTTCTTCATTTCTCGCTTATTTTTTTCTTCCTTCCTTTTACGTCAAATCCACCTGTTCGGAGCCCCGGCCCATCCACCTGGAAGACCGACCACCCTGTATGAATTATTTTCTACGCAACGTGAATACAATGTGCTGTTTCCCTCGGTACAAATTGGTGCATAATTAGATTATAATAGTCACAGAAATTCCCAGCCTCGCATTGCTCGCCGCACATTCTCACTTCACACCTACATCACAAGTTCGACCTGCTTTACGAATGTTTATCTATACCCCTTTTAGTCAAGACCCTCTGCATTGTTACCCTGTAGTTTTCCCCCATAGATTGAATTAAATTTTCTAAAAAAATGAAATTTTCTGTTATCGTTTTTGTGTGTTTGAGTGAAACAGTGAAACAAGAACTGGTTAGCACATTTGTCTCAAAGTTCTGAGGACCGGTGTTGGAATCCCAGCCCTGCCTGTGAGGAGTTTGCATGTTCTCCCCGTGCCTGCATGGGTTTTCTCTGGGTACTCCAGTTTCCTCCCACATCCCTAAAACATGCATGGTAGGTTGATTGAAAACTCTAAATTGCCCATAGGTGTGAATGTGAGTGCGAATGGCTGTTTGTTTATATGTGCCCTGTGATTGGCTGGCGACCAGTTCAGGGTGTACCCCGCCTCTTGCCCGAAAATAGCTAGGATAGGCTCCAGCACGCCTGTGACCCTAGTGAGGATAAGCAGTACAGAAAATGGATGGAGTTGGTGTGTAACAAGTGGGCAGGTACTTCAATCATTAATACCAATAACTTTTGACATCACAAACACACGGAAATCTGACTCTGCCTTATGGCGTTTATTGTTGGTTTTTTTTGCATTCAATCGACAAACCACATCAATGTCAAATTTCATCCAGGTCACAGTCTCATTTTGATCTATGTTATGCATAAAACACAAGAAAAACAAATCATTTTGATGGAAGGGGACCTTTAAAGTTACATCCATCCCTCCATTTTGAACACCGCTTATCCTGGTTAGGGTCGCTCGCGGGGCGCTGGAGCCTATCCCAGCTGACTTCCGGCGAAAGGCGGGCTAAACACTGAACTGGTCGCCAGTCAGTCGCAGGGCACATATACACACGGACAACCATTTGGACTCACATTCACACTGTCACTGAGTGGGAACTGAACCCTTTAACGTTACATTTCAACATTTATTCACAAATGTAACCATTATTTAAACAGTGCCTATTTTTAGCACAAATTTAATGAAAAAGTGTAAGAAGAAAAATAAAAACCTCACGCGTCTCACTTCCAATTTGTCGCACAACTATTAAAGAAGCTACATAACTCGCCTTTTGTGTGCTTCTCTTAACACAACTTGTTGAGGATGGTCCTTCTTTTGAAACAAGAGTTACAAAAAGTAAAACGCTTGGGCTGAGCACTTATGAGGTCTTGTGAGAGCTGTATGCTAACATCTTGTGTTACCTTGACAGTGGTTTGTGCGTCTTCAAATGCATATTTTGTCATTGCGATTCATGTTAAATAGTACACCTTCAGGGATGTCTGGCTTCAGAGTTTCCACTGTATGTGTACTACTGAGGAAATAGTTCGTAATTTTAACATGAAAATGTAGTTTTATTTCATAGTTTAATAGTTTTTCAGTGTTTGGAGAGAAAAAAACAACTTAATGACTATACTTCCTATGAGCAGGTCGAGGCCTGATACTTTCTCAGGAGACTGCAAAAACTGAGGTCATAAGATTGTGTTGCCCCAGACTTTAACTTTATTTAAAAACCTTCAAGATGTTTTCATTTTGTAAGGAGAGGTTGTTTGTTGAAAAGGCTTAAATCCAATCGTACTGTACATTCACACACCATTGTTTTGATTGAATTAGTATTACGTAATAGATGTTAGAGACTTTGCCTAACATTTAATCATTATACTAATCAAATTGTAGATGGCTAATGCTATAACAGTTCACTTGAGGCTCAGCTAGTGTGAGTTTAATTATCATTCAGTGACTGTGCATGTCTATGTGAATGGTTGGTGAATGGTCTCTATGTGGGTCATTTTCATGTAATGTGATCAATAACGGTAAAGCCGTAAAGAAAATATTTTATGCCGGTTTCGTTTTGTATGGGTAAATGTGTACCACCACCCCTAGATACAAAATGTTATTGATAATTTAAACAATTTAGGCATTCATAGTAAAAGCAATCCTTATTGCCGTAGCAAATAATGGTGGCCCATTGAAATACACTTCTTTTTATAACGGTAAAGAAAAAAAGTGGTACGGTAAAGACTTAAACAGCTTCATAAAAATTGTGTGAGTTGCAAAATTGACATGTGTTGCCCTAACTCTGCGGATATAAGTGCATCAAATATCTTAAATAGTCATTAAACCCATTACACTCTTGTCTTTATTGGCACTTGCACACAAATTCAGATGTGTTCATTCATATCTCAGAAATAAAAAATGTTCGCTGTCTGCTATTGTATGAATGCAAAATGGCTGCCTAATCCTGGACTTTGAGTTCACAAATCTGCTGTATTTCAACAACATAATTAGGTAATGGTAAAGACAATTTGTAAGGCAAAGAAAGACCTTTTTTAAAATAACTCCCCCCGACCCCAAAAAAAGAAGGCTGTACACTGTAAAGTGGATTTATGTTAGTTTTCATGGAATAGGCATTTTAAGTAATAACAGAAAAATCCCATGTATTGAAAAATGTGATTAGTTTCTTCAGAAAACATGGTGCAATTCGTGAAACTTCCATTTCAGACCCCTAACGGTAAAGGTATTTTGGCATTATAAGTTTGAAAAATATTTCTTGAGAATATATATATATATATATATATATATATATATATATATATAAACAATTATGAACTTTTGCTAATAGTTAAAATTCTCATATAAGCAAAATTAATTCATTTTCAAAAGGAAATTCAGTGGGCAATATCTTTACCGTTATTGATCAAATTATATGAAGATGAACCATCTACTGTATGCCCTGTGAATGACTCGCAACTAGTCCAGGATGTAGTCTGTATTTCATCCAAAGTCAGCTGATAGGCTTCAGTTCCCCTCGTTACCACACGGACTGGTTTTTCGTTAGCTAATGATATTTTGGGAAGTGATCCAACTGCAAACCATTTTGAAAAATCCCAAAAGAAAATAAAACAATTACTTTTGTGTTTGTGGTAGTCATATGAAATCAGTTTTGGCACTGAGACAACCAACAACATTGCCTCAAAAAAATAAAGGAAACAATGTCTCATCCATTACGTTGTATTATGAATGAACAGCCTTAGTGTGTGACAACAGTGCATTATATGATAATTGAATAAGTGGATCCATGTTCCCCACTCATGGAAGAAAACGTTGTATAGTGACAAATCTTTCGACTCCAATTTTGCCATCGAAGGTTTATTGTAAATGCAGAATTGATATTTTGGAGACAAATTACACAGTGGGGACATGCCTTAAGGGAACAAAAGCCATTTGGTATCACATTTCAAGTTTGGGATTATGAGCACACATTTTCTTTTGTGTTGGTATGACAGAAAAACACATCACGCCAAATTTAAAAAACAAAACATTGTATAAGTTTTTGATTTAATGCTCTTGATGCCTACTGAACTGCAGCCCCATGCAATAACATTGCGCAATATCACGCACTATGACATCTTCGGCTTTGAGTCGTATTTTTCAAAAATGTTGGTCTGTTTTAATTTGGAGGTTCCACTTTATTTTTGTGGAGGAGTAGGGAGCTATCAGTGCTTGTGTAAACAAACAGCATGTATGGGTTAGTGGTCATATGTCTATTTCCTGTCAGTGTTCTCTGGGAATACATCCAATGTTGACATTGTTTGTGTGTGTGTGTTGCATTTAACTTGCTGTATATGACGTTAGGGGAATTGATGTCACATCCTACAAGTGGAAGTTCCGCCCTTTTTCGTAAGTTTTTTTCTATCACTTGGCCTACTACCAGGATCCAGCATCCCTTGTCTACCCGAGTGTGCTCCACAGAGGAAGCCTCAGCAAGTCTGGTTATTGCATCTGGTTGATTTTTCTATATTAAGAGATGGAGATGCAATTTAAAAAAAAAACGTTTTGGTGCCTCTTAACTAAATGAAAGTGACCGGTGTTTGTTTTACATCTTTTTCACAATATAAAGTTTTCAATTCTCAAACTAATTGCTTGTTTTGTGCTACAGTAAACTTAAAAAAACAAAATAAACTGGGAATGTTTGTCTGTGTATGTGCGTGTATGTCTGTTGGTGTGGTAAGAATCAGAATCAGAATGAATCATTTCTATTTGCCAACTATGTCAAAAACACACAAGAAATTTGTCTCCAGTAGTTGGAGCTGCTCTAGTATGACAACAGACAGTCAATTGGCAGTGAATGCTTTTGAGACATAAAGAAATTTAAAAAACACAGTCACTGAGCATTAAAAGGGTACAATTGTAACAGCATAACCAGTAATGTGGTTATGCTGTTACAATTGTTGTTGTTGTTTTTGACAGTTGTGCAAAATGATGCAGTGTCCTCTAGCAATTAGAGCAGTTTGAAATGACTAATAGAACAGTAGTCCAGTGCAATGACCATTGTGCAAAGGGCACAGAGATCTTCAAGAAATTGATGCAGTTTAAAGTGACTCGTAGTGCGATAATCTCGGACAATGTCGATTGTGCAAATGTTGCAGATGCTACTCAGGCACATAGTGGCTAGTATTGGTCAACAACAGATGTGCAAATCGTGCGGCATGGCGAGACTACTTTTTTTTTTCCTTCTATTGTCAAGGATGTCAACTTCTTTGGCTTCCTTTGTGTGACTGTTCCAGTCTCTGTATCTTTCATTTGAAGTCTCGCATTTCATTTGAAGTCTCGCAATGGCGAAGTAATGTACATTATTTTACGGGTGTGTGTTCTATTCAGATCCCACACTGAGACTTTTGTGTTGATGTAATCAGTACTGTGTGTGACGTTTAAATCCCTGTTTACACCAAGCAGGTAAGCTTAGTTCAGTTTGGTACAAAAGAACAAAAACAACTTTCATTTCCACTGTCAGAAGTGGTAAAAAAAAAAAACACAACTAAATGACTGATCCCACACCACTTTTTGTTAGCCTGTTCTCAGGATGCTTGGCACAGCCCCCACACTAACGATTGTTCAAATGAATCATCACTTCCTTTTGACATGAATGGAAAGGGAAGAACATGGAACACACCTTTTCTCAAAGAAACGTCTTTTTCTGGAAGTAAACGTGCCGTGCCGAAAGAACAGGAAACCTTGGTGGCCCCGAATAGCTGTCCTTCTTTTGGCAATCAACTGTTCATTGTTGAATTAACACTCTCATGATGACAATATGCAGGGAAAAGAAAACAAAAAGATCAGTATTTTGCCATTCCCATCTGTGGCATGGAAAGCTGAACTGAACTGTACTCCACTGCTAGTTGGTCAAAGGCCCAGTACACATATTTTCATATCGAAACAGATTTTGACAGACCAAACACGTGACAATAAAAAGTGGTTATGTGTTCTTACTGCTCTTATAAGTGTGAAGTGTACTCGAGATGACCAACCCAACACACCACACACTTTACGGTCTCCCCACTGACAGGTAGTTTCGTCAAACGTAACCTGACGACCTATAGTGAGAGGTACCAATGTGTCACAGGGAATCCTAGACAAGGTGTAGTAGAAGAAGTTGTCATGTTGAAGCTTGAAGTCGGAAAAACTGTACCTTGAAAGTGCTCGAAAGGCACTGGAATGTGATGTGAAAAAAGGTGTACGAAACATACTATTTATATTTTTATATAAGCGTAAGAGCCACACTTTCACTGAGATGTGGATGTGCTTATTCATCACTATGACCCATTATTTATTTCCCTGTGGAAGGTTGCTACCCAGAATCCCTAATGAGATGAAGGTTCATCGTGGGTCATGTGTATGTGTCACTGTGACATGATCATGATATGCCTTTGCACTCTGATGACAGTATCTTTCTAAATACCTTCATTCATTAACAGTGTCTATCCAGTGACGCTGCTCAAACAAAGATTTTTTTCAAACCACTAAAAACTAACAGAAATGCATCTTCGTGTCTTCAAATCTCCTTTTTTTGTTCTTTCCCACAAGATCCTTCTTTGTCACTCAAGCTGTCTTTAGTTAATGCCACTGAAGAGAGCCTCCTAATGTTGTTGCAATACACCAGAGGGATCTGTGAGCTGCAATGCTAGGATGAGGCAGCCATTTTTCATTTGCACAATAGCAGACAGCAAAATAAATGGTGCTATTATTTTTGTAACTATTGTATGCCTTTACTGTTATTACGATTGTATAATGACAAGAGTGCCCTGTGATTGGCTGGCGACCAGTTCAGGGTGTACCCCGCTTCTCGCCCAAAGATAGCTGGGATAGGCTCCAGCACGCCCGCGACCCTAGTGAGGATAAGCGGTACAGAAAATGGATGGATGGATAATGACAAGCGTGTACTGGGTTTAATGAAGGATCGTTTATGCACTTGTAGCTGCAGTTTGAAGGGCAATGAATGTAAAGTGCGCAACTCATGATTTTGATGAAGCTGTTTATGTCTTTACCGTTATTCAAAAAGTGTATTTCAGTGGTCCAACCCTTTTTGCTTTGTCAAAAAGGATTGTCTTTACTATGAACGCCTAAAATTGTAAATCATTACAACTTTTTTGAAGTGGGACTTTCAGCTTGTCACTGATGGCCTAGTGGTACATTCCCCTGACAATAGTGCAGGCAGTGTGGGTTCAGTTCCCAGTCAGTGATGGTGTGCATATGAGTGCGACTGGTTGTCCATGTCTATATGTGCCCTCCGACTGACTGGTGACTAGTTCAGGGTGTAGTCTTCCTTATGCCCGAAGTCAGCTGGGATAGGCTCCAGCGCCCTGTGACCCTAAACAGTATAAGCGGTGTTGGGAATAGATGGATGGACTTTAAGCGTGGTTGTTTAAGCATGGGAGACATTTACGCTATAAAACCATGGCAGCATGAAAAAATTGATAAATTAGTTTTTTTTTTTAGTGTCTTTACAGTTACTCATCAACAGTACATTTACTCAATGAATCAACTGAAATTACAAATCCGAATTGCAATGAATTTTGAATGTTGTGTAAACCCTAACCCGACATCCCGCCAAGGCAAACACGAACACCACACTCCTAAAACTCACTGAACAAGTAAATGAAATTGAAAAAAAAGCACCCAGATTAGCCCCTCATTATTTTTAGGGATTTTAACAAAGCAAAACTCAACCATGAACTCCATAAAAATACAAGCAGCACATTGGCTGTCCCACGAAGGAAAACAACATTCTCGACCAGTGTTCCTCAACCTTCTTTGCACCGCGGACTGGTTAGGAGTCGGCATTTTTCTCATGGACCGGTTGTGGTGACATGAAACACACTCACATATACATACACACATACACACGCTTGTCTCGCTTCTGCTTCCTCCTTCGCCGTTCGTGGTGCGTCCACTGTGGGCACGATGCAGGAGTGGGGTCGGAGTACACAGCCAGACCAAACTGCAGTTCCGTAGCTCCTCAATGCGAGTAGACTTTTAACTCCGTAAAAGTAGTTCTGCCTGTGTCGAGCAGCAACCTACGACTGTATCTGTATCAGAGCGGACTTGGTGTGTGAGAGTTAACTGTTGTGATAAACCCGTATTTTAAGTAGGACTGTTTCGTCCGCGAACGTTTCGTTCAAAAGAACAAATATTTTCAGTAAACGTAATGAACTAAATTAATTTATGTAATGATTTTGCTCTTTGAGCTGTCCCGCCATTAGCCAGCCCGCTCGGACCGGACACAGAAGTGTTCGAGTCTCGACGTGTCAATTGGAGAAGATCTGGTCAATTTTCAAAATAAAACACATTGACACGCAAATTGCAATACAACAGAAATTATATAAACTGGTAATTCTTTCTCTGCGGCCCTGTACCGGTCCGCGGACCGGTGGTTCGTGGTGACTGTTCTAGACCACTGCTACACCATGCTAAATGATGCATACCTTGCTATCCCCCCTGCAGCTCTGGGCCCGTCTGATCACTGCTTAATTCACTTAATACCAACATACAGGCACAAACTTAAATGTGCAAAGCCTGTGGTAAAAACAGCGAAGAAGTGGACCAATGAAGCAAAGATCGAACTTGAAGACTGTTTTGACTGTACAGATTGAGTGTCTTTGAAACTTCAACTGGCAGCCTGGATCACGTACAGTTCTCACATCCTATATCAGTTTCTGTGAAGATGTGTGTGTACCAACAAAATTCTTTCCGCACGTTCAAAAACAACAAGCCGTGGATCACTGCCAAACTTCAGCCATTCCGCCCAGCTAAATCGGACGCCTCTCAAAGTGGGGGAAGAGCCCTGTACAACAGCGATTGCTAGAAATCAGCGAACAAAAGCAATTAATAACGCAAAGTGTAATTATGCCAAAAAGCTGGAAAAACAGCTAACGACTCTAAGTCACTCTCACAAGAATTACAATCGCTAACCAACTAGAACTGGCCATCCCCGCAGGCGGAGAGCAATAAAGGACTGGCTGAGTTGAACACCTTCTACTGCAGATTTGAAAAGGACACTTTCACACTCCAGACCCATCCATCCGCACCACCGACCACCATCGCAGCTCTGACTCTGACTGTAAAGATGATCTGGGACTTCAGGAAGCATCCTTCACCACAGCTGCCCCTAAACCTGGCCAACTGCCTGTGTCACCACCGAGACCTTCAAGTTCCTGGGAATTACAGTCTCTCAGGACCTAAAGTGGGAGACCAACAACAACTCCATCCTCAAAAAGGCCCAGCAGAGGATATACTTCCTGCGGCTTCTGCGGAAGCATGGCCTGCCACAGGAGCTGTTGAGGTAGTTCTACACAGCAGTCATCGAATCAGTCCTGCGTTCATCCATCACAGTCTGGTTTGGTGCTGCTACAAAGAAGAACAAATTCTGACTGCAACAGACAATCAGGACTGCTGAAAAATATCGCCGGTACCCCCCTACCCACCCTTGAGTAGAACTAAGACAAAAGCATGCAAAATCCTCTTGGACCTTCCCCATCCTGGTCACCATTTCGTCCCACTCCTTCCCTCAGGTAGGCGCTATCGATCAATGCAAACTAAAACCAGCAGACAGACATTCCAACAGCTTCTTCCCTCTTGCCATCAACGTCTTACACAGTTAACTTACAGTTCTATTGTTTTTATGTCTTCAAAATTGTCATAGTTTCCAATTCATAATGTGACACACATTTTAAATGGGAGACAAATCTGGACAGCTGAACAGCTGAGCCTTTCAGGGATGCTCCTTTTATACCCAATCATGACACTCACCTGTTTCCAATAAAGCTGTTCACCTATGGAACGTTCCAAAGAGTTTGTAGAGCATTCCTCAACTTTCCCAGTCTTTTGTTGCCCCTTCCCAGCTTTTTTGGAACAAGTTGCAGGCATCAATTTCAAAACGAGAGAATATTTGCAAAAAAATAAATTAAATTCATCAGTTTGAACATTAAATATGTTGTCTTTGTAGTGTACTTAATCAAATCTAGGTTGAAAAGGATTTGCGAATCATTGTATTCTGGTTTTATGTTCTGCACATCCCAACTTCATTGGAAAGGTTTGTAGCTCAGATTTTGATCAGATTTCATCAACTATAAGTTCAGATACTGGATATAATGCATTATATTTTATGTTAAATGTGGTCTTTTGAAATAAGTATTTTGCCTTCATTAGCTGGAAAGAGGAATCTAATGGCCAGATTCACAGGTTAAATAGCTTTTGAAAAGTTTCTCTGTTATGGGAAAAAAGTGAGGAAAGTTCGGGTGTGCAAGACGCAGCATTCTGTCTCCAGCAGTGGTGAATAGCTCCCCATTATTCAAACTCTGCCACCACAAGTCTTCGGACTGTGTGCCAATTTTGTTTTGTTTTTTTCCCTTCAGACAGTGTTTTCAAGTCTTGAAGTGTGCTGGTCAGCTGGTCTTGTTTCTTTGTGTTAGAGCTGGGAAACTAATGATGTTTTTTAAAAAAAAAACGAACTTCTTTCTAGGTGAACAGAAAGACCCTTGTTTGGCCCTTACTAATTTTCAGATTTTTCATTTGGACAACACATTCAAACATCAATGTGTAGCAGTTTGGCCTAAAAAAGGTTTGAAATATTGTTTGATTGTGCTAAGAAGAATAGCACCTATGTGGTTGCCATGGTACTATATTTTGTGTATTGGAGGACTGGCCAGGACCCTCTCTTGATGTGTTCATTGTTAACCACTCTTCAGAACTGTGATCAAATCAGAATTGTGAATAGTCTCACTGTAACATGTTCAGGGTCACGATGGAGCTGAAGCTTAGCCCAACTGATTTAGTCCAAAGAAAAACTATTACCTTGACTTACACCCGGTCAATTGAGATTGTGCTTGGAATACCGAGCTCATGCCAGTCACAGGAACGTCTACACAAACCACTACACTTCCAATGACTCAAACGCTAGAGAATAAGACAGTTCACCTGGGGTGAGAAGAGAAGCCAAACAGTCATGTGGGCAATTGTGACTGGGCATTGACCAGGTATTCAACCCCTCGCCTCCCAGTGACCCTGACAAGGAAAGATCTATTTTTAAACACTTTGAATCCTTTAATTTGGAGGCAGGTGGACACATACACAAAAAAAAAATAGTGAAAGGCAGGAAGCTGAAGAACTTTGCGCTTTCCTTGAACAAGGACAAAAGCTTGCACACTGACAGGCGAAATGAATAATGCCTGAATAAAAACAACAAAGAATACATTGGAAAATAAACAGAAAGAAGTAGTAACAGCACTCAGAACTACTCTGAAACACAGGTAAGAGAAGCAACAAGGAAATTAATTGATTACACACACAAGCATTAAGATACAAGATGCACAGTACATTGACAGTACTTGTAGTACAAGCAATGAGATACAAGATGTCCATTGACAGTACATTTTTCAAAAAAAGGAACCAGCTTCAAAACATGAATCCAACCCAATAACGACATAATACAAAATAAACTCAGTGAACAGAAAATCAGCAGTTGATTTGTCAGCACCATGTCTCTGCAAGAAAGCCAGAGGTCTGCTTTAATGTGTGGGAATGTGGATGTAATCATGTAACAGAGAGGAAACATAAGTTTGCACTCAAAGACCTCAGCACCACTCTGCTGGAGGCCTCCATGCAGTGAACAACAGGATAGACTGCCTCAGTGAAAAGACTAATGTAGATGATTTTCACTCTTTATGAGCACACTACTTTGTTTAGAAAAGTGGCTCTGCCATAGTTTGTTTTATTGTGGACAATTATGAGAATATTTTATGGAGAAGGAGCGCATATGTACACTTCTATCAGTGAAACAGTTGTTTCAGTATCCTGGTGAATGGCAAACTTTAGTATACTGGTATGATGATACCAAAAAATAGACTTCACTATTACCTTCAACACTAGCTACATACATGATCTTGGATCAGTTATAATAAGACTGGTCGAAAGATAAGCTCAAACATGCAGATTTGAAGTTTGACCAGAGCTCCATTGGGCATCTTGTGTCTCACAGTATTTAAAGTCCTTGCCATAAGCTATAACAATACTCTTGCAGTTTAGAAAATATCATTTGGATAGCTGTGAACATAAACTGCACCTCAGACAATGCATTTTAAGTTGTTCACAATGATAGCATCCAGCCTTCCAGTATTGCAGTTTTGTTTTTGTATGTTGTGTGGGCCATCCCATCAATCAAAACTTATGAAGGTCTTTCTTTTGAGCCGTGTTTTATGTGGTTTATTTGTCTGATGACAAGAGCATGTAGCATGGATTGTCTCCCCATAACTTGTGAATATATTAGTGCAAAGGTTCTCATTTCCTCAGAGAAAATGACAACAACACAGCCTGCATTTGTTGTAAGTCCACATATAGATTTTTTGTTTGGGAGTCCTCCATCTTGGAGCAGAATGCAAAAAGTAAAATAAAGAGTACAGTACAAGAATACAAGAACAAGAACAGTAGACTTTGACTTAACGTGACAGCTGAAGTATAATGGAGCAAGTAGTAATCCAATCAGAACATTTGTTTTGCTTGGAGACCCCAACCATAAGGAGAAGGTTCAGGGGTCATTTCGAAAGTCTGAACCAGCGCAGGAACTCCGTTCGGCCTTGGAAAATTAACAGGAACTTCATCGTCAGAAGCTTTCCTGTGGTGTCAACAAAAGCCAAGTTCCTGCAAAATTTCCTAATTCCAGGCGTCCTATGGTGTAAAGGGGACATAAAATGTATGTGTAGAATAAACTAGATGACTTGTAAAACTTGCTCTTCGAACTTTATTATACTATGCAACTTGTGGTGTCTTACCACCTCTACTGTCATCAACTTCACGTTCACAAATGTTTAAATAACCTTGATATCAGTTTTGGCAATATACATAAATATAAGTACTGTAGGTTTGTGCCACATTCTCTAATTTAACTTTAGATAATTAAAAATGATTAACATGACTATTATATGTTATCGATTCCTGTGTTTAGCAAGCGTTCCGACGATACCAACATTTTGAATGTAGGATAAAGATGAAGAAAGGTATTATAGTTTTGGATCAACCATCGTTTGTGACTTCAACCTCTGCACATTGGCTGAGATGTGTCAGACGGACATCCTTTTACAGGGAAATAGGGGCGCGGATTATGCAGATTGCAGTTTGTGAGCACGAGCCCATTCATTAACAGTTGTGTGAAGAAAACTGGATGCACGTGTCATGAATCTGACGGTGGTTTTGCATATATGCTCAAGTTGTGCACAGAGTGAGAACATTTCTAAGCATTTATTAGTAAATCAGGCTCAATGAAACTGACACAGCGATGCATGTACTAATGCTCACCCATTATTGGCACCCCATCATT
This sequence comes from Phycodurus eques, assembly GCF_024500275.1. NCBI lineage: Eukaryota > Metazoa > Chordata > Actinopteri > Syngnathiformes > Syngnathidae > Phycodurus > Phycodurus eques. The sequence goes on along the minus strand of NC_084542.1, from coordinate 2,211,917 downwards.
TTTTGCATAACCTGTTTAATATCTTCAGAAATGAATGGAAATGTACCAAACCTATTTCATCAGGATTTTTAATTCAATTAAAATAAAAAAAACTTTTTAAATCAATTTAATTGGAGGTAGTAATTTAACAAAGAATGTTGTTGTTAACTTAAATATTGTAATTTCAAAGAAAAAAAAACAGAAAACAATATGTGCAGCAATATTGCCACCCCTCCTTAATACACTGAACAAAAATAGTTAATAATTGAGCAGCACTGTCAATCCAAGCTGCAACACAGTATCACAGAGAAGTGCTGATGAAAGTGAGCACTCATCTAGGGATATTTATTTGTGTAACATCAACAATTGTGAATCAGTTTAACACAGTGGTTGCTTTATTTATTAGCAACTACAAGTGGCATGAGATCCATCTTAATATTAGCCACAAAACTATTCAGTTAGCCTGATTAGCCGACAGCAACTCTGGGTCCACCCTCAGATGGCGTTTTCTTGCTCATGTTTGTTTTTGTCAGTCTATCTAATGCAGCTTTTAGTTCATGAACCAGACTGTCCTGAAGGAGAAACAACTGCAAGATTTCCTTGACAGGTGGTTGCAGTCCACTCTGAGAGAAAACCTGAGCACGCTGGTTAGTCGCTAGCAACTCTTCATGGTGTCTTCTGTGCCTGCTTTACTCAGTTATCTGGCACTACTTTCAGCTCCAGTCGAATCACTTTGGTCGAATTGCTCACTTGTGAAAGCTGGACAGGACTGTCTATTGATCACATAGTGCCACATTTGGGGGAAAAAAAATATCTAGTTCATACGCTGCACTAGACTAGATTAACTGATTAATGCACACCACCACCTTTTAGTTCATATAAGCAAGAGTAATAATAATAAAAAGAACAAGAATAATTCTTATGAGGGCGGCACGGTGCGGGACTGGTTAGGGCGTCTGCCTCACAGTTCTGAGGACCGGAGTTCAATCCCCAGCCCCGCCTGTGTGGAGTTTGCACGTTCTCCCCGTGCCTGCATGGGTTTTCTCCGGGCACTCCGGTTTCCTCCCCCATCCCAAAAACATTCATGCAAAGTTAATTGATTAATCTAAATTGCCCGTAGGTGTGAATGTGAGTATGAATGGTTGTTTGTTTGTATGTGCCCTGCGATTGGCTGGCAACCGGTTCAGGGTGTACCCAGCCTCCTGTCCGATGTTAGCTGGAATAGGCTCCAGCACGCCCGTAACCCTAGTGAGGAGAAGCGGCTCAGAAAATGGATGGATGGATAATTCTTACGATTACAATAGGTCTCTTGCAGCCCTAATTATAAAGCTCTTTTTACCTTTGAATATTGATTTGATCTGTCCTCATCCTTTGGCAAATAGAGGAAATTTAAGTAAGTTTTAAGTAAGTAAGTAAATTTGTAATGGGTTTTTTTACACACATTTTGGATTTGCATCAATGGTTGTGTAATTGATGATTCCGTGTCATCCTGCCATGACCTTGACAATCCACAGTTTTATCTCACAACTATTTCACTGTTCCAAGTTAATCCTAACAAACGGCCAACAATAACTCTATACAACCACAGACAATTTGTGTTCAAATTAACCTGACCCCAAAACGTATCACATTATTAGCAGCTTATAAAGTTTTTACAGCAGACATTCCACACACTCCGTAATGTGCACTTTGATAGAGCAAAGGTACAAAATGGTGCGCACCGCATTTCCTGCCACACAGTGATCGATCTGCCAACCAACACAACTGGATTTCAACCATGAAATTCAAGAAAAATACTCACCAATGTTGCTCTGTTTTCAGTCGATTATGAATTTTACTCTAATTGCCAAATAATTGATAACAATTAATAACAGAGAATAAGTAGCCAGTAATGTTAAGCACCAACCACCATGTGCAACATCCAGAGTCAATATCTACTGTTTATAGAGTCAGTTTTTGTCACGATCGGCAATGCCGTAAGGGCAGATCTCAAAAAATAGACTCCAGGTCAGAGGTCCAAACAATTTTATTTAAATGGCAGAGCATGTGATGGCGAGACATACAAAACTAAAGGAACTCACCACCAGAGAGAATCAAAAACACATAACGCAGGGAGACACGACAAAAGGTCCGTGTGGTATAATCGTATTGAGCCTAAATTTGGACAGCGGTCAGAACGCCGGCAAAAACGTGTTAATATTCCGACGCCCACACACTGTCACGGTGGCGCGCCCACCCAGACACTGCAACACAAAGAAAAACAACTTGAAACACAGGGCCATGACAGTTTTAGGTTTGGCTTGCAACGATCGTCACGTCGCATTGTATTCACAGGGTGTCTACAAAAACATTCCTGTTCAAAATGTAAGGTATATATATATATCCATCCATTTCCATCCATTTTCTACTGCTTATCCAGGTCGGATCGCGGGGGCAGTAGCTTTAGCAGGGACGCCCAGACTTCCCTCTCCCCAGCCACTTCATCCAGCTCTTCCGGAGGGATCCCGAGGCGTCCCTAGGCCAGCCGAAGGACGTAGTCTCTCCAGCGTGTCCTGGGTCATCCCCGGGGTCTCCTCCCGGTGGGACGTGCCCGGAACACCTCACCAGGGAGGTGTCCGGGAGGCATCCGAATCAGATGCCCCAGCCACCTCATCTGGCTCCTCTCAATGCGGAGGAGCAGCGGCTCTACTCTGAGATCCTCCCGGATGACCGAACTTCTCACCCTATCTCTAAGGGAGAGCCCGGACACCCTGCGGAGGAAACTCATTTTGGCCGCTTGTATCCGGGATCTCGTTCTTTCGGTCACGACCCACAGCTCATGACCATAGGTGAGGGTAGGAACGAAGATCGACCGGTAAATTGAGAGCTTCGCCTTTCGGCTTAGCTCCTTCTTTACCACAACGGACCGATACAAAGTCCGCATCACTGCAGATGCTGCACCGATCCGTCTGCCGATCTCCCGTTCCATTGTTCCCTCACTCGTGAACAAGACCCCAAGATACTTGAACTCCTCCACTTGGGGCAGGATCTCATCCCCGACCCGGAGAGGGCATGCAACCCTTTTCCGACTGAGGACCATGGTCTCAGATTTGGAGGTGCTGATTCTCATCCCAGCCGCTTCACACTCGGCTGCGAACTGCTCCAGTGAGAGTTGGAGCTCACGGTTTGATGAAGCCAACAGAACCACATAATCAGCAAAAAGCAGAGATGCAATACTGAGGCCACCAAACCGGACCCCCTCTACGCCTTGGCTGCGCCTAGAAATTCTGTCCATAAAAGTTATGAACAGAATCGGCGACAAAGGGCAGCCTTGGCGGAGTCCAACCCTCACCGGGAATGAGTCCGACGTACTGCCGGATATGCGGACCAAACTCTGACTCCGGTCGTACAGGGACCAAACAGCCCGTATCAGGGGGTTCGGTACCCCATACTCCTGAAGCACCCTCCACAGGACTCCCCGAGGGACACGGTCGAACGCCTTCTCCAAGTCCACAAAACACATGTAGACTGGTTGGGCGAACTCCCATGCACCCTCGAGGACCCTGCCGAGGGTGTAGAGCTGGTCCACTGTTCCACGGCCAGGACGAAAACCACACTGCTCCTCCTGAATCTGAGATTCGACTTCCCGACGGACCCTCCTCTCCAGCACCCCTGAATAGACCTTACCAGGGAGGCTGAGCAGTGTGATCCCCCTGTAGTTGGAACACACCCTCCGGTCCCCCTTCTTAAAAAGGGGGACCGCCACCCCAGTCTGCCAATCCAGAGGCACTGTCCCCGATGTCCACGCGATGTTGCAGAGGCGTGTCAACCAGGACAGCCCCACAACATCCAGAACCTTTAGGAACTCCGGGCGAATCTCATCCACCCCCGGGGCCCTGCCACCGAGGAGCTTTTTAACTACCTCGGTGACCTCAAACCCAGAGATAGGAGAGCCCGCCTCAGAGATCCCACACTCTGCTTCCTCATGGGAAGGCGTGTCTGTGGAATTGAGGAGGTCTTCGAAGTATTCTCCCCACCGACTCACAACGTCCCGAGTCGAGGTCAGCAGCGCCCCATCCCCGCTATACACAGTGTTGGTGGTGCACTGCTTTCCTCTCCTGAGACGTCGGATGGTGGACCAGAATTTCCTCGAAGCCTTCCGGAAGTCTTTCTCCATGGCCTCACCGAACTCCTCCCATACCCAAGTTTTTGCTTCAGCGACCACCAGAGCTGCATTCCGCTTGGCCAGCCGGTACCCATCAGCTGCCTCAGGAGTCCCACAGGCCAAAAAGGCCCAATAGGACTCCTTCTTCAGCTTGACGGCATCCCTCACCGTTGGTGTCCACCAACGGGTTCGGGGATTGCTGCCACGACAGGCACCGACCACCTTACAGCCACAGCTCCGGTCGGCCGCCTCAGCAATGGAGGCATGGAACATGGTCCACTCGGACTCGATGTCCCCAGCCTTCCCCGGAACATGAGCAAAGTTCTGTCGGAGGTGGGAGTTGAAACTCCTTCTGACAGGGGATTCTGCCAGACGTTCCCAGCAGACCCTCACAATACGTTTGGGCCTGCCACGTCGGACCGGCATCTTCCCCCACCATCGGAGCCAACCCACCACCAGGTGGTGATCAGTTGACAGCACCATTGTGCAAAGGGCGCTGAGACTTCAAGGAGTGTATGCGGTTTAAAGTGACGAGTAGTGCGATCATCTGGGACAATGTTGGTTGTGCAAATGTTACAGATACTCCTCAATCAGTGTGCAAATGGAGCAGATGCTACTTTGGCATGAGTGGCCAGTATATGCAAATAGTGCAGCATGGCGAGACAACTACAGTGAGTGCACGAGTAATACATAATTGGCCCCACAGACCCCAACCGGAGGGAGGGTCTGCGGAGGGTCCGAGAGGATTTTGCACGCCCTTGTCTTAGTTCTGGCAGCGTGCAAGTCCTCAATGGTGGGTACGGGGGTACCGACAATCCTTTCAGCAGTTTTGATTGTCCGTTGCAGTCGGAGTTTGTCCTTTTTTGTAGCAGCACCAAACCAGACTGTGATGGAAGAACACAGGACTGATTCGATGACCGCTGTGTAGAACTGTCTCAGCAGCTCCGGTGGCAGGCCGTGCTTTCTCAGAAGCCGCAGGAAGTACATCCTCTGCTGGGCCTTTTTGAGGACGGAGTTGATGTTGGTCCTGAGAGATTGTAATTCCCAGGAACTTGAAGGTCTCGACGGTTGACACAAGGCAGCTGGACAACGTGAGGGGCAGCTGTGGCGAAGGATGCCTCCTGAAGTCCACGATCATCTCTACAGTCTTGAGCGTGTTCAGCTCCAGGTTGTGTCGGCCGCACCACAGCCGCTCCGCTTCCTGTCGATATGCAGACTCGTCACCGTCCTTGATGAGGCCGATGACAGTGGTGTCATCTGCAAACTTCAGGATTTTGACAGTCGGGTTCGCTGAGAGACGACACAACCTTGGGGCGCCCCAGTGCTGATCCTGCGTGTGGATGAGGTGGCCTCCCCCCGCCTGACCTGCTGTGTCCTGCCCGTCAGAAAGCTGTAAATCCACTGGCAGATGGCAGGTGAGACGCTGAGCTGGAGAAGCTTGGTTGAAAGGAGTTCAGGGATGATGGTGTTGAACGCTGAGCTGAAGTCCATGAACAGGATCCTCACGTAGGTCCCTGCACTGTCGAGGTGTTCTAGGATGAAGTGCAGTCCCATGTTGACTGCATCATCCGCAGACCTGTTCGCTTGGTAGGCAAACTGCAGGGGGTCCAGCAGAGGACCTGTGGCACTCTTGAGGTGGTCCAGCACGAGACGTTCAAAGGACTTCATGACCACAGATGTCAAAGCGGCAGGCCTGTAGTCATTCAGACCAGAGATTGCAGGTTTCTTGGGGACTGGAATGATGGTGGAGCGTTTGAAACAGGATGGAACTTCGCACATTTCCAAAGATTTGTTGAAGATCTGAGTGAAGACTGGAGAGAGCTGGTCCGTGCAGACTTTGAGGCAGGATGGGGACACATGGTCCGGGCCTGCCGCTTTGTTAATCTTCTGTTGTTTGAAGATGCATCTCACATCCTGTTCATGGATGGTTAACGCAGAAGTCAGAGGTGTGGTTGTGGTCGCGGGTGCGGCCGGGTGGGTGTGTGGAGTGAAACTGTCCTTTTCAAATCTGCAGTAGAAGGTCTTCAAGTCGTTGGCTAGTGTGCTATTGTTCTCATCTTGGGGGGATCGTCGCTTGTAATTAGTCAGCGATTGGAATGGATGCCAGACTGATTTAGAGTCGTTTGCGCTAAACTGTTTTTCCAACTTTGCTGCATAGATCCTCTTTGCAATGTTAATTTCTTTCGTAAGATGGTTTCTAGCTCGATTATACAGGGCCCTGTCCCCGCTCTGATATGCGTCCTCCTTAGCTTGGCGGAGCTGCTTAAGTTTAGCAGTGAACCACGGCTTGTTGTTGTTGAATGTGCAAAATGATTTTGTTGGTACACAAACCTCTTCACAGAAACTGATATAGGATGTGACATTGTCCGGATATTCATCCAGGCTGCCAGCTGAATTTTCAAAGACACTCCAGTCTGTGCAGTCTAAACAGCTTTGAAGTTCCATCTTGGCTTCATTGGTCCACTTTTTGACTGTTTTCACTGTAGGCTTCGCACATTTAAGTTCTTGCCTGTACGTCGGTATTAAGTGAATTAAGCAGTGATCAGACGAGCCCAGGGCTGCACGAGGTATAGCACGGTATCCGTTTTTTACCGTAGTGTAGCAGTGGTCTAAAGTATTATTTTCCCTGGTAGGACAGTTGATGTGCTGCTTGTATTTAGGGAGTTCGTGGTTGAGTTTAGCTTTATTAAAGTCCCCGAGAATAATGAGGGGTGAGTCCAGGTGGGTTTTTTTCAATTTCGTTGACTTGTTCGGCGAGCGTTAGCAATGCGGCGTTCGTGTTAGCTTGAGGCGTAATATAGACTCCAGCCAGTATGAACGATGCAAACTCACGTGGCGAGTAGAATGGTTTACAGTTTAAGAATAGCGACTCCAAATGTGGGCTGCAGTGTGTGCTGAGCACTGTCTCATTCTTTCTTGTCGCCAGTTCGTTGTACCTTGTCGTTGCGTTCCAGCATTCCATGTTTCCACGTCACAGACTCACAGTAAGACTGGACCCTGTTCCGATTATCGACCTCGCCTTTTTGCCTCATGTTTTTGGATACTGTTGCCTTTTTTGGATTGTCTGCCTGTGTACCGACCTCTGCTTGTATGTTAAACCTTTCTTTTTGAAACTGTCCATTTGTTTTGGAGTCGTGCATTTTTGGGTCTTGTCCTCTGTTCCGTTCATGACACACCAACAAACTGGCCATAACATGGACCCAGCAGATTCAGACCCGGTGTGCAAAGCCCTTCAAGCGCAAGGTCAACGCATCTCGAAGCAGGATGAGCAGCTTGCTGCCCTCCACCTGTCAGAGCATCAGGACACTATGATGAGACAGGTGGCCTCATAGTTTGAAGTGCTAATTAATACGTTTCAGAAGAAGGAACCAGCTGACACAGCACCCGATGCCACCACTGTACCATCGTTTCCAGGTGAAGCAGTCACCATGCAGCCACCTGCCTACTCCGCTGCTGTCTGCCCACAACTCTCTCGACCGGAGAGGTTCTCTGGAGATTCTGGGAACATTAAACCATTTATCACTCAGTGCGAACTCCACTTTGAGCTGCAGGCAGCTGCCTGCCCCACCGAGCGGGCAAAGATCGCTTTTGTCATTTCCCACCTGACTGGTTGTGCGGAGGCGTGGGATACTGCTGAATGGAGCCGCAATTCCGCCGGTTGTCACTCTTGGGCTTCTTTCATAAAGACGATAGAGCAAGTTTTTCAGTATTCCACACCAGATTGTGAGGCAGCTCGCTCCTTTGTCACCTTACAACAAGCGCAGGGTGTCAGATTACGCGGTTGAGTTTAGCATTCTATCAGCTGAGAGTCAGTGGAACAACAGGGCACTACTCGATGCATTTTTTCAAAGACTATCACCCACCGTCAAGAATCATTTGGTCCCGCTAGACCTGCCGACCGACTTGGACACTCTCATTGCTCTCGCCGTAAAGATCGGCAAAAGGCTTTTGGATCGCGAGTTGGATGGAGATCGGCGGAGGGATGCATCACCGCGCACTTGGAAGATGAGCCTCGGTGACCAGCCAAACCAAGGCAGATTCCCTGTTGCCAGTCTCAATCCACTGGCTAGTGTCACCACGGATGAACCCATGCTACTGGGCAGGTTCCGTCTCTCCCCTGAGGAACGTCAACGCCGGCTGAGGGAAGGGCAGTGCTTCTACTGTGGGCAGTTGGGTCATTCCATGAGCAACTGTCACGTCAAAGTAGCGGTGAGTCTAAATTTCATTCAGGAAGACCCTACCCGGGTTCTTCCTAGAGTGACACAATGCTCTCTAGATCAAGAGATTCATACATCTGTATTTATTGACTCTGATCCTGACTTGTCTCAAGTGCCCACCTTCCACCCCACAGACCTTATAACTGTGCAGTTGACTTGCTGCTTGGAACCACACCTGCACGGGGGAGGTTATTCTCTCTTTCAGGGCCAGAACACAAGGCCATGAAGGAGTATGTGGAAGAATCACTGGCAGCCGGGATCACTCGCCCATCTACATCGCCTGCGTGAGCAGGATATTTCTTTGTGGACAAAAAGGACAAGACCCTGCGACCCTGTCTCGATTACCGGCGTCTCAACAAGATAACTGTAAAAAACAGGTACCCTCTTCCTCTCATCTCCTTTGAGTTCCTGGAGGGAGCCAAGGTTTTCACCAAACTAGACTTAAGAAATGCGTAGCATCTAGTCAGGATAAGGGAGGGGGATGAATGAAAAATAGCATTCAACACACCAACGGGACATTATGAGTATTTGGTAATGCCTTTTGGACTCACTAACGCTCCAGCTGTTTTCCAAAACCTTGTCGATGATGTCCTGCGTGACATGCTGAATGTGTATGTTTTTGTCTATTTGGACGACATTTTGATATTGTCCCCGGATGAGGAGACTCACATTATTCATGTCTGCTCTGCATTGCAGCGGTTACTGCAGAATCAACTATATGTCAAGGCTGAGAAATGTGAGTTCCACAAGGTGTCCATTTCTTTTCTGGGTTTCGTGCTGGCTCAAGGTGAAGTCAAAATGGACCCTTGCAAAGTCGATGCCGTGATTAATTGGCCTACTCCCACGTCATGCAAAGATGTACAAAGGTTCTCAGGGTTCGCAAAATTCTACAGAAAATTCATCAGAAATTTCAGTTCAATAGCCTCGCCTTTGCATGATCTTACCTCGCCACACAGACCCTTTGTGTGGAACCCGGTTTGTCAATCAGCTTTACAGAAATTAAAATTGAACTATACCTCCACTCCGTTTGCCAGATCTCGAACAGCAGTTTGTGGTAGAAGTTGATGTGTCTGATGCTGGTATAGAAGCAGTGCTCTCCCAGGAATGTCTCAAGGATGGTAAGTTCCATCCTTGTGCTTATCTCTCTAAAAAACTGACACCAGCCGAGAAACATTATGACATAGGTGACCGTGAACTGCTGGCGGTCAAGGTGGCTTTGGTGGAGTGGAGGCACTGGCTAGAGTGGGGCGCAGACTCCGTTTTTAGTTAGGACAGATCACAAGAACCTTGAGTATATTAAATCTGCTAAAAGATTAAATGCGAGGCAGGCTAGATGGGGTCTGTTCTTCACTCGATTTAATTTCATGTTATCCTACCGACCTGGTTCTAAAAATGGTAAGCCAGATGCTCTATCACGTATTTTCTGCGAAGAGAATTCTTTGTCCGACCCTAAGACTATTTTGCCCAAGTCATGTTTCATTTCTGCTTTTGTTTGGGACGTTGAAACTGCGGTTAAAGAGGCTCTGAAGAACACTCTTAGCCCTGAAGATTGCCCTGAAAACAGGCTTTATGTGGTTCCGACCTTAAGGGGAAGACTCATCCACTGGGTTCACAATAACCGAACCGTATGTCACACAGGCATTGCCAAAACACAATCTGTGGTCGAACAGCGCTTTTGGTGGCCTAATATTAGGAGGGATGTTATCGATTACGTCAATGCTTGCCAGGTATGTGCTGCTAACAAGCCCTCTCGTCAACGTCCTTCTGGGGAGTTGCGACCTCTGCCAATACCGCAACGTCCTTGGTCAGACATATCCGTTGACTTTGTGACAGGATTACCGGCCTCTAAAGGTAATACCACCATTCTCACAGATGTTGACAGGTTCTCTAAGATGGCACACTTCATTGCACTTTCAAAACTCCCCTCAGCTAAAGACACTGCCGAGTTGATGATTAACCAGGTATTCAAGTTTAATGGTTTTCCCAAGAATGTGGTATCTGATAGGGGCCCCCACTTCATTTCACGATTTTGAAAGGGGTTTTGCAGTCTAATAGGTGCTACCGTCAGTCTGTCATCTGGGTTTCATCCTGAAACCAACGCCCAAACCGAGAGGCTGAACCAGGACCTGGAGACTGGGCTCCGATGTCTCACTTCACAGGAGCCACAATCCTGGTCTCAGAAGGTGGTTTGGGTCAAGTTCTCTCACAATTCCCTCCCCTCTGCATCCACTGGTCTATCGCCTTTTCACGTTGTGCATTGTTACCAACCATCTCTATTTCCTGCCATAGCCCCAGAGTCCACAGTTCCAGCGGCATTGACCTTGGTGAGACGCTGAAGGAGGACCTGGGAGCGACTCCGCCAGATGCTGCTGCACCAGGGACAGTCCTACAAGACCGCAGCTGACCGTAGGAAGACACCGGCCCCAAACTACAAAGTGGGTCAGCGAGTTTGGTTCTCCATCAAGCATATTCCACTCTGGGTGGAGTCCCGGAAGCTCGCTCCCAGGTTCATTGGGCCCTTCCCCATCACAAAGATGATCAACCCTGTGACCGTAAAGCTTATGCTCCCAAACTCGATGCGGGTCCACCCTGCTTTTCACGTCAGCCTGCTCAAGCCCGCCCGGGATTCCTCTCTGGTCCCACCTTCCAGGCCCCCTCCTCCTCCCCGGTTCGTGGATGGGGGCCCTGTCTTCACTGTGAGGCGGCTGTTGTCGTCTCGTCGGAGGGGGGGGGATTTCAATATCAGGTGGACTGGGAGGGCTACGGGCCGGAGGAAGGTTCATTGGTGCCGTCTCGCGACTCATCATGGATGAGTCGCTCCTTCGGGACTTCCATGTTGCGCATTCAGGGGCTCCGTGGCCGTCTGGGGCCAGCCGTTAAGCGGGGGGTACTAGTTTTTGTCTTCCCCCTGTTTCATACACAGCTGCTCCTGAGAGCATCTTTACCACCTGTGCCTCATTCACCCTAATTACCCCTTGCGTTTAACCTCGTGTCTCATTCTTTCTTGTCGCCAGTTCGTTGTACCTTGTCGTCGCGTTCCAGCATTCCATGTTTCCACGTCACAGACTCACAGTAAGACTAGACCTTGTTCCGATTATCGACCTCACCTTTTTGCCTCACGTTTTTGGATACTGTTGCCTTTTTTGGGTTGTCTACCTGTGTACCGACCTCTGCCTGTATATTAAACCTCTCTTTTGAAACTGTCCATTTGTTTTGGAGTCATGCATTTTTGGGTCCTATCCTCTGTTCCGTTCATGACAGATGAAGTTCAGATCACATTTTATGACTAATTTATGCAGAGATCCAGGTAATTCCTTAGAGTTCAGAAGGGTATTTTGCAACAAAAGAAGGGTCTGCATCAAGATGGGATTCACCCAACCTAAATGTTCCTCTCAAATGTTTTTATTGACTGAATTTGAAGATGTAATACGTCGCAAAAAAAAATTGTAAAAAATTGACACACCATATCTCTCAGCATTCACATAAAGTGAGAGTAATTGAATTGTAAATTGGATATTTGCTCTCAGTCCTATTTATGTTACTTGAAAATAGCAGCAGTAGTTGTCAATATAGAACAAACGGATAACTGCATTCATGCAAAGTTTGGGTTGTTTTACTGAGCAGGGTCTAGAATATTTATTACACCACTGTCTCGCTGTACTTAATGGGAAAATGAAAGAGAGAGTTGATTTAAGAAACAGTGAGAAAGAGTGAGACAGACAGAGAGAGAGAGAGACAGAGAGACAGAGAGAGAGAGAGAGAGAGACTGACTGCATGAATGAGCCATCTATTGTGCAAGAAAGTGTAAAATTTACTAGAACAACTGCATCTTTGGAATGGCATCTCCAATTGTTCTGATAGCACCGGATCAGCCGGGTTCAACAGAAGTCCAGACCTATGGCTGACATGTGATTAGCAAATAACCACAATGAATACTTCTCGATACCACAGCCATTCTGATGCAGATTGTATTGACCAAGGCCCAAGCCCCAAGGCGATGAAAAGGAGACTGCATGACTGATAAGATTTGGATAGAGTAACATTGTGTAGTCAAATAAGAGCACCGTCAGTAATGTAATACTTCTTATACGGAATACGTCTTGATATATTATATATGTATATATATATATACATATTTCGTGATATTAAACTGCTGGGTATTAAATTACATCTCTGTGTCGAATATTATACCAGGAGACAGATAACATTTTTATAATATGGCAGAGGTTTGCACTAATCTTTTCTGAGATTTAGAAGGAAAAAAAAACGTCCCCTCTTTTATTTTCACAATTCTTGTTTTGTCCTCACAGTGAAATTAATTTGCTGGTTTTGCTGCTCTTCCTTTTCGCAATCTGTTAATTACTCAGTTCACCATTACTTACACTAACTGACCAGGACATAAAGCAACCAAGCAAGATGTATGTGTTTTGTTTTCATCTTTAATTTTAATAGCTGTGGAATTATTTTTCCATGTATGACAGAGATTTAAGATTTTCCTGTAGAAAAAAATTGCTTTGTAATTAGAACAAATCGCATCCTGCATTGGATTGTATTTGACCTAGAGGTTCTACTTTACGAAAATGATTTTTTTGGGGCTAAAATGATTGATTTCTGTAGAACAGCATACCCATAGCTTTTTGGCTTACCTTAGCGGAACAGCAAGTTTATGACATTAAGCCGTATACCACACAGACATACACGCGCGCGCACACGAACACACTACAAACACATGCAGCAGTTCTTTGAAAGCCCACACACTCTTAGAAGTGGAATCAAAGTTACTTTTGAGGTTTCTTAGCACAAACAAGGCATATTGTGAAAGTTCCAGCTGCAGCTTAATGGAGAGATTTCTTTTTTTTTTTTTTTGGGTGGGGTTCAAAGAAAAATGCATCCTTGTATATTAGCCCGCCATCCCATGTGCAGCCTTTTCGTTTGCCTTCTCGCTGACTCAGTCTTGTTTGGGCAGAGTCAAGCCAGGCCACACAAAGAGGGAGGTGCAAGTTTCTTGCATAAAAACCACTGCATGCTGTACTCAGGATGTGTGGACGCTGCCGTACACATGCCCTGGCTTTTTCTGCCGAGTCAGTACTGTTGTTGAGCGTGCAATTGATTGTGCTGCAGCTCTGCCAACCAAAAGCAGTTAAAAAAAACCCAGCTCACCCAAATAAGGTGCAATTTGTTTGTTTCTCTTCAAGCCTGTAAAGTGGAACCATGTGAAGTAAATACCTCTATCTCACCAAGGCCGTTTTAGTTCTGGTATTCCTTGGGTTAACAGTTGAATGTGTCAATATTGTAGTTAACCACATTTCAAACATAATTAAAAGCTTAAGGCATTGTTTTCCTGTCTGATCTGGGCGTTTGACTTTTGCTACAATGATATAAAATGTGAAACAAGACGTCTTTGTCCTCACTTGCTTAAATACTGTACTCCTTTCTCAAAGATCTGTTTTGAAGTGTTGATCCAACATCTGAACTCATTCTTTTAGAGCAGAGGTACAGTTGGCCTTTAATAGACAGACCTTGGTCCAAATCCAGACCCACATGTATTTTTAGAATATTCTGACGAACTCAACCTTCTTTTTTTTTCTTTTTATCTTTATGATCATTGCATTTTAACGATTTAAAAGAAGCAAAAGTAATGCACGGTCCAATCGCAAGCATAGCAACGCCCCAACAAGCACATTCAAAAGTTCCTAGTAATATACTATAATATCACTTTTTTCTATACTCCTAACGCCAGCTGTGGCGTTGCTATTTTTTCTATGCTCATATAGGTACCCAGCACAGAGTGTATGATGCACAACTTTATGTGCACTTTGTAACACTTGAGAGCATGTCAAATACACCAGAACCACAAATTTTCCAGGTACTGATATAACCATGATCTTTACGTTTGTTGGCATTGAGTCTTTTCCACTATAAAGCATTATTCAAACAGAAATAGCATGTGTTTTTCACATTCATTTACCTAGAACTAAAGGCAGAGTCCTGGATTATGCTGGCTACACTCTGTCCTCACAACTACCTCTGTTCTGAAGCGACAGATAAATGCATTCCACCTCCTCAGGCAGCTGTGGAGGATGAACACCACAACAACGCAGCTCTTCTTGTTGCGACTACCAGAACAGCCCAGTTGGAATCGATTCAATCCCCTGAGAATGAGGTGACCTGAATGAATGAGAATATTCACAGGTGCAATTCCAAAGAATGTGACAAACTAGACCAATAGTGTCTGTCTTGGGAGAAGGCAGGCTGTAATAGAGACATAAATGTCACATGTTAGCTATTATGTGTGTGTGTGTGTGTGTGTGTGTGTGTGTGTGTGTGTGTGTGTGTGTGTGTGTGTGTGTGTGTGTGTGTGTGTAACTGTAATATCTGAATTGCCATTAATTAACACTTAAAAAGGTGGTTTTAAATAGTTTTGTCCAAATTATAATTTCCACATCTTCCACTAGTCCAGCATATCAAAGCAATGTATTTTCATGAACATTTGCAAATGGATGTGATGTGGTCATTTATAAACTGATGGAAATAAATGGAATAATTAGTTAAAGTAGTTTGCATTTAAAAGTATTGCACCAGTCAATGTACAGAAACTTGACTTTAGCAAGTCAATCATTTTTTGATAACTGTAGGGCATATCAAGAAACAAAAGTGGCAATAACTTGGCAAGATATCACAAATGCACAGGCGTTACAGCCAATTTACAAATTTTACAGCGATAATTTGTAGCTGTTGTCTTGACAACATCAGAGCAACATTTTTCATTGAGATGTTTGTGGAATAAATGTAAATTCCCTGCAGTGTGTTGGAGGACTGTTGTGGTAATGCAAGGTGCTTGAGAAGCCACTTTTGATCAGTGCTTTGCTGCCACTTTCATTGCGTCTTGTGTGTAACAGTTTTACATACTGGATCTGCAAGGGTCCTGCATGGGTGGCAACTGTGAAGGGGGCTGGTGTTTAAATGAATTGAGGTGACAAAATAGAAGGAGCAGAGCTTTTGTATGTGTTCACGAGCTAAGCTAATGTTAGCTTAGCTGGGAGGCCATTGTTGTGCATTGGGGAAATATCAAATACTGCAAACTAGGCCTCTAATGAAGTGTTTATCTCGTTTTCATTTGGTGTTTATTCATTTCATTCATTCGTTCATTTCAGCTACTATCGCTGAATTTTACCACAATTGTGCATCTGGGCCAAACTGAATCCTGCTTCATCTGTGCTACATCACTGCTGAAGCTGACCAAATTCATCCATCCATTTTCAATACCGCTTATCCTGGTTAGGGTTGGGGGGGCTACTGGAGGCTGTCCCAGCTGACATCGGGCGAAAGGCGGACTACACCCTGAACTGGTCGCCAGTCAGTCGCAGGGCACATATAGACACCGACAAACATTCATACTCACATTCACACCGTCGCTGAGTGGGAACTGAACCCACGCTGCCCGCACCAAAGTCAGTTTAAGAACCCCTCTCCGTCAGTTTAAGAACCCCTCTCCCATCCCATCCCAGCTTCCTACACAGAAAGGTCTGCGCTGCGATTCAAATCCAGACCCTTTTTACTGAGATGTACTAACCACTTGTTTCACTCTCCTGCCCCAGCTGCTAATATAAATACAATTTCTGGGTAACGTCGTATAAAATAAGATTTCAGTAATCCTTATTAAGAGAGCAAAATGCGCGGGCAGATTTTTGTCAATCGTGACTAGACTAATGTCTGGTGATGTAAAGTTAGTCAAATGACAGGTCAAATTAGGGAACACTCAAGCTGGCGTAATTTAGAGAGGAAATTGCAATTTTCCATACTTGAGAACAAGTTTAGATAACGTGCTTAGACCTGTGAGACTTTGAAGTGTTGTGGAGGAACACAGTCAACAGCCAAAAACACTTAACTATATAAGGGATAATGTCTTTGTTTCTGCTTCATGCTCACTGCACTGCCTGGAAATCCCAAAGAAATTCACAAGGCATGACAGAGGAACATGATAACTGGAAAACCTAATTGCCTCAGCTCTAAACAATCACTGATTTAACAGTTTCAGTCAATGACTCCAAACACCTCAACTCTTAACCTTGTTCAACTGGTCAGCTATACACGTACAATCTGAAGAAGCTATGTTTTTTTTTTCTCTCTTCCTTAAAGGACCTACGCCATATGGACAAAAGTATTTGGACAAAAGGTATTCCACACACAAGAGTTGATAATGTAGGCAAATATGAAGTTGTGCATTTACGGTATTATCAAAACATTGCTACAAAGATTTATTCTATTTTTTTTTTCATTTTCTTGTTCATGCAACACCACACATGAACTGAATTTGTCAAAGTAATGTTCCTTTCCGGCGGCACGGTGACCGACTGGTTAGAGAGTCAGCCTCACAGTTCTGCGGACCCGGGTTCAATCCCCGGCCCCGCCTGTGTGGAGTTTGCATGTTCTCCCCGTGCCTGCGTGGGTTTTCTCCGGGCACTCCGGTTTCCTCCCACATCACAAAAACATGCATTAACTGGAGACTCTAAATTGCCCGTAGGTGTGAATGTGAGTGCGGATGGTTGTTTGTTTGTATGTGCCCTGCGATTGGCTGGCAAAACAGTTCAGGGTGTACCCCGCCTCCTGCTCGATGACAGCTGGGATAGGCTCCAGCACGCCCACGACCCTAGTGAGGAGAAGCGGCTCAGAAAATGGATGGATGGATGTTCCTTTCCACACCCTAGATATAAAACAATTCATCACTACAATGATTTTGTGATGGTACATATTTGATTCAAGAATGGCATTTGGCTCATCGAGAAAAATAAGATACAATTCAATATGACTGTGAAACTGTCTAAAATAAATAAAGTACCTTGATACTGGACAAAAAAAAAAGTCAGATTCCCTGTGAGAGAATCATGGAGAGAATAATCATCGATATTAAAAAAAATAAAATACAATAATTGGCAAATGCATTTAGGTGTCACGTTTGGGTTTTCAAGATATTGGAGGCAAAGAGGTGGAGGACCCAACTGCAGGGAAGCAGGGAGGAAAGGCAGGTAGGGGTGCAGGACTCTTAAAAAAATACTTTTAATTTCTGAAACACAAAAGGCACACAAGGATCATGGAGGCAAATGCAAAATAAATAAAGTCCAAAAATTGAAACTCAAAGCAACAGAGGAACACTATACAACAAAGTACTCACAAACATGACGGGACTAGGTAACATGACTTCTGAGTAGTAAACAACCCAATCCTGTTCATTACCGTCTGGTTTAGTCAGTGTAGTGTTCTCAAGAATCAGTCTAGTACTTCTTTTTTTAATTCACTTTATTTACCGATCAGCACACAGCTTGCATCTATTCGACATAAAGCAACATTCTAATTCATCTTTTCTTCTTCTCCTGTTATTTACGTGATCTTTACATGTAGTGCCCCCTAGCGTTCCGACTAAGATACCGCAGTTGGATAAAACTGTGCCTTTATAACAAGATGACAAACTCGCGTTCTTGTTTTTTAATGAATGCCTTGTTTTTGATTCTCACAAGAAATAGCTAGTTTAAACTGAAACCTATTTATGGTTGTGTTTTATTTATTTGTATTTGTGTTTGAAAGTGCCTCACGAGAAATGTTTATAGACAAGAAAATGCATTTCCCTTCAATATGCACAATGTGAATTTAAGAAAAAATGCTGTTGATTATCTAAAAGAGGAAACCAATTGGTTGTTCATTATTAAGTGGAATGTTTCATTTTCTCTTTTGTATTCATAATTGGCGGCACGGTGAGCGACTGGTTAGAGCGTCTGCCTCACAGTTCTGAGGAACGGGGTTCAATCCCCGGCCCCGCCTGTGTGGAGTTTGCATGTTCTCCCCGTGCCAGTGTGGGTTTTCTCCAGGCACTCCGGACAATTTAGAGTCTTCAATTAACCTACCATGCGTGTTTTGGGGATGTGGGAGGAAACACAGGTAACCAGAGAAAACCCATACAGACTCACGACCTCAGAACTGTGAGGCGGATGTGCTAACCAGTCATCCACGAAAGGACTCAAAAAGTCGAAGCTCTAGGTGTAGGTGTAGGACTTGCGACTTGCCTGTCTCGACTTGGGACTTGACTCGGGACTTGATGGTAAATACTTGCAAAGCAATGGCACAAACCTTCTGTTATTCAAGAGGTAACCACTCACACATCCATCCATCCATCCATTTTCTGAGCCGCTTATCCTCACTAGGGTCGCGGGCGTGCTGGAGCCTATCCCAGCTGTCATCGGGCAGGAGGCGGGGTACTGGTTGCCAGCCGATCACAGGGCACATACAAACAGACAACCATTCGCACTCAAAGTCACACCTACGGGCAATTTAGAGTCTCCAATTTATGCATGTTTTTGGGATGTGGGAGGAAACCGGAGTGCCCGGAGAAAACCCACGCAGGCACGGGGAGAACATGCAAACTCCACACAGTCGGGGCCGGGGATTGAACCCGGGTCCTCAGAACTGTGAGGCTGACGCTCTAACCAGTCGCCACCGTGCCGCCACCACTCACACAGCTGAAGGAATGTTCCACCATAAGTGTATCTGTCTGCCTTTCACCTTTCAAGTGTTTAGCAGCCAGTTCACCACTTGCTCATTTCCTCTGGAGACAACCAGAAATAGCAAAAACATCTCACAGTGTCATTTTGTGTTTTCTAAGAAAGCAGAGTGATAGAGTGGCAACAATTGGCAAAAACTAGTTTTCCCCTTCAGTCTGACATTGCGTGTCATGACTGGGAGTTAGGAGAGTGTAGCTGGTAGTGTAACACATTCCCTATATAAAGAGTTTACCATGAAACCTACAGGACTTGAAACAATGAACAGTTCATAATCTCTGTTCAAGAAGGTTCTTTAAGGTGTTTGATGGGGTTGAGGTCAGGGCACACAAGGTCGTTACGGCCAAACGTGTCATGTGTAAGTCTAAATAAGAGAGACACTTCAGGGAAAGTTAACTTATTAAACACGCGGCACACGTAATTCAGCCTGTGGCTCACTCTACAGACATTTGAGCACATACTGTACGACGGGGCTGGCTATACGCTGGGGCAAGAGGGGGCACAGTTCCATTAAACAAACACTGTGTCCCCTCAAAACAAATCCGCGCAAGCTTCTTCAAGTCTGTCTCTTCTGCTTTGTGCTGCTGGCTGTCTTTGATCTACAGCTGTCTGCAGTGAGACTGTGTAAATGGCCAAAAAGTAATTTCTTGTATCAGGAAATGTGTTAATATTTAGAATTTAGGTGCCTTCAAAATGTATTAATTTTGTATACATTTGTATAATGTTATTGTTTGAGTAGTCTCATTTACATGATTTGCGTATATGTGATGTTCACAGTGAACCTGCTGCCAATTGGGAAATGTGAAGATAGACTCCGTCCCCGGAAGTGGTGCAATTTTGAGTTTTAAAATTAGAGGAAAAATCGGAAGTGCTGTGTTTTTTGCTTGAATGTTGCTGGCTTAACATTGTTTTGATAGAATAGAATAGAATCCCTTTTATTGTCATGATACAAAGATTTCCTTTGTAAAGTGTACTTGTTGAGCCTATGTTATGTCTGCTTGCCTATTTGTAGGCAAATACTAAACATGAAAAAAATGCTGTCACACGATGCCCCCTTAACATTTCTTCCTGCCCCCTCATGCATACATTCCTAGAACTGGCCTGGTATGAACCTATTTGAGTGACAGCTGAAAAATTAGTGCGATGTGTTTTCAGCAAGTGGGTCTCTATTTTTCACAATTTTGGAGCCTCATTTTATATAAATGGCGATTTTTTCATTCAAATTTGGCAGGCTTGTTAACAACTCTTCTCTGTGATGTGTCAAATTTATGACATTTTATTTTCACTTTACAGGGACTTTAATAATAATAATGTGTGGTTTACTGCTGATATAAGGTTTTAAACAACATGCTTTTGACAACTAGCACTGCAAAACAAAAAAACAGCTAGTTTTAAAAATCTAGTATATAAAGGGGCTGAAAAGGAATAGCATGTAAACACAACAAATAATGAGTGTCGTTTAGGCCAATGTAGACACTGACCGAGTAGGTTTAATCCCGACAAATTATTCATTCATTCATTCATCTTCCGTTCCGCTTATCCTCACTAGGCTCGCAGGCGTGCTGGAGCCTATCCCAGCTATCTTTTGGGCGAGAGGCGGGGTACACCCTGAACTGGTCGCCAACCAATCGCAGGGCACATATAAACAAACAACCAGTCGCACTCACATTCGCACCTAAGGGCAATTTAGAGTCTTCAATTAACCTACCATGCATGTTTTTGGGATGTGGGAGGAAACCGGAGTTCCCGGAGAAAACCCACGCAGGCACGGGGAGAACATGCAAACTCCACACAGGCGGGGCTGGAGATTGAACCCCGATCCTCAGAACTGTGAGGCAGACGCACCAACCAGCCATCTGCCTATTATATAGTAAATTTGTTCCAGCCCATATGGTGCCCAAATCCATATTCCTTCATAGTTTTTCACTTCACTCCCCCCCCTTGCGTCAGGGGCTAGCCCATGCACCTCCTGGATTAACAGACCCAACAGGTGCCACTATGAGACCCTCATGATTTCTCCACAAACCAGTAGAGTCTTGGCATGCTGCCCTATCAACCCACAGCTGCTTGTAATGTTTTACCCCTCAGTCATACTGTAACTTAAATTTGCCTTAATTTTCTCACCGTTCCCCTTTTAGTCCAGTACATTTTATAAACCCTAGTTCGGACCCGACTGCGTTATCCAGTACACCAGATTATAATAACTCATTATACCATGGTTACTCTATCTTTATTGTTAATGCTGACTTCCATATATCTGCCACTTGAAGAATTATAACTCCTGCAGGTGTGTCAATAGTTTTTCAATTTTTATTAATTATTACCCCTCAATCATATCGTACTTACCGTCAGTGTGACGCTTATGTACTTACTACCATATCATGTGAAATTCCGCGACAGTATTGCATGAGACATTCCGATATTGGTCATACTCTGTATCCCACCATCATTTCTAGTAATATGAATTGGGCATTGCTTTACATTTGAATCTATGATAGCTTTTGCATTTTAAGAGCTAACAGTAATAACTAGTTTTAAGATACAAACCCCATGTCATGATCCATACCATACCTTGTCCCTCCCTCTCCCCCTCTGTCTCCCTAGCAATCAGTCAAGTTCTATAGCCTTTGCCTGAATATTGAATAGTGTTTCTGACTCACCGGCCGACTCTCGTACTCCCAGGTTTTGTGATACGATAGTATTATCCTACAACCCGCATCTGTACTCACCCGATGTCATGGTATGTGTTTTGGTTTGGGTTGTGTTTAGTTTTGTTCCATGTTTTCCTGTGTTCCATGTTTGTCGTGTGCTCATGAGGTTGTTGTGTCCACCTGTTCTCGTCTATTTTGTGTCGACCAATCAGCTCTCTCCAGCCACTCGTGTCTTGTCGAGGTGTTCCTCGTTGTCTCGTCAATCTGTTTGTATTTAGTTCCCTGGTTTCTTTCAGTTCTTGTCGGTTCGTTGTCGTTGTCACATGTCTTTGCCATTTCATAGTCGCCAGTTATCTTTATCATTGTGGTATGTCATTGTCAGGTTTCATTTTCCTTATCTGTTCCACGTCTTACTCACAGGTCATAGTTTGTTTCCAGTTTTAGATATTCGAGTGTTACTTTGGTTTGGTTGTTATCTGTTGTGGGACTTCGTTCAGTTTTGCTTTATCCAATATCCTTGTTTGCCCTTTTTTGAAAGATTAAATATTATTCTATTGAGACTCCCGCGCTACTGCCTTGCTTCCCTGCAATTGGGTCCACCATGTTCTTGCCTTGCGTTCCTCGCCTTCATCCTAACCACATACGTGACACCCGATTATTTTCTTCCCCGTCTCAAGTGTTCCTTCCGTGCCTTCCACATCTCACTGACCGCTCCAGCCACGCCGTCAAGCCACACCACCTGCTCACGTTCCCGCTTACTGCTCTCTCCTTGTTCCCGACGACCCACACCTCACCTTGAATATCCTGACCCTGTGACAACCTGCAATAAACCATTTTTAATATAATCCCTCCGGCTCAGTCTGCTCTTGGGTCCAATTCACATCCTACTACGCTCCTTGACAGAATACTCTGGCCATGGCGGACCCAGTGACTACAGAAGCGTTGAGGGAAGCGCTCGCCCACCAGAGCGCGCACATTGACAGACAAGACAAAGCCCTCCACAAGATCATGGACTCATTAAATTCTCTTACACAACAAGTATCCCTCCTGTCCTCTCAGAGCCCCTTCAGCAATCCTCCCGTGAGTATTCTTCCCGAGCCTGCAGCCTTCGACTAACCCCGCCTCCCGTACAAAGAGTCGCACGTTCCTCCTCCCGAACCTTACTCCGGGGATTTAGGTTTATGTAGCCAATTTTTGTTAAACTGTATGTTAGTATTCGACCTCCTATCCCATTGACAAATCTAAGATCGTGTTTGTCATTAACCTCCTGCGCAGAAGAGCTGCAAAATGGGCTACTGCGCTTTGGCATAATTCCTCCGGTACTCACCTCACTAGATTCCTTTATGGCAGAACTCAAAAAAGTTTTTGATCACCCCATTAAGGGTAGGGAAGCTACTTGGTGTCTCTTAGCTCTCACCAAGGTTTGAGTTCCATAACAACCTATTCCATCGATTTCCGGATACTCGTGAGTGAATGCGGGTGGGACAATGGAAAAAGGGGATTTTTTTTTAAAGGGGATATCAGAAACATTTAAGGAGGAGCTTGCGACCAGGGACGAATCCACCTCCCTCGAGAACCTGATTGCATTAGTTATTAAACTTGACAACTGCCTCAGAGAGAGAGCTCGTAGTTTCGCTGGGGGGGACAGCCAACGACTCCGCCGCACCCTCAACCCCCTGTCGTCTCCTCTTCACCCCCACTGGACCAGAAGAACTTATGCAACTCGGCAGGACCCGGTTAGAAACCCAGGAACGACAGGACCGCTTGACTCTGCGACTATGCATCTATTGTGGACAGCCTGGTCACTTAATTTCCTCATGCACTCTCAAACCAAAAGACTCACCACAACCTGAGAGCGTTGTGGTGAGCCAAACCAACACCGCCCAAAAGCTCTCCCTCTCGTATGACTGTTCCTGCATGTATTCTTGGCTCCGTCTGCAACACACCAGTCTCTGCCCTCATTGACTCCGCTGATGACAAATTCATCCATGAGGGCTTGGCGTATCCCCCGTGTTCAGCAAGGACCTCGCCATCTCTCACTCCCCCCCACCACCCCTACGACAGCACCATTGACCTTTTGCCAGGAGCCCCTCTTCCCTCCAGCCGACTCTTAAATCTTTCCCATCCTGAAAAAGAGGCTATGGAAAGTTATATCCGTGACTCCCTGGCTTGTTCGTCCCCCGTGTGGGCTGGTTTCTTTTTTCTTGAAAAGAAAGATACCAGTCTCCGGCCCCTGCATTGACTTCCAAGGCCTCAATATCACTATAAAAAAACAAAGCTCCACTGCCCCTTATTGACCCCTCCTTTGAAGCCCTCTGCGACAACCAGATTTTCAGGAAATTGGATTTACGCAATGCATACCATCTCATCCGCATCAGAGAAGGGGACGAATGGAAAACGGCTTTCAATACCCCCGTTGGACACTTCGAGTACCTGGTCATGCTATTTGGATTAATCAATGCCCCTGCAGGTTTTTCTTGAAACCTGAAAAATGTGAATTCCACCCCTCTTCCATTCACTTCTTGGGCTACATCATCGCCAGAGGACAGTTACAAGCAGACGCAGAAAAGAGCCAAGCAGTCGACAACTGGCCCATTCCCTCCACCTGCAAGGAGCTTCAACGTTTCCTGGGTTTTGCCAACTTCCTCTGATAATAAATGAGCAATGCAGTGTGACTGATGAGTGGTGTAAAAGAATAGTTTTATAGTGTCTAAACACCTGTAAGAACCTTTTGAGTTGATATCTGATTACAACCTGTGTTATTATTAGTTTTCCCAGCAATAGCAATTCAAGCATATAGCCTGTCTATGGGGGTGCCAAGCCAGCTCACCCATCCCATGGGGGAATGAGTCAGGGGGACGCCACTCAATCCCAAGGATCCTGGGCAGACCCCCAGCCCAACCGAGGTTCCCCAACCAGCCCCAAGGGAGGGAGCAAAGGGACCACCAACATCCCAAGATGAGGCTCCCGGAATGGGGCCAGTGGGCACCTCCCCGGCACCCAGGAAGCCACGAGGAGTTTGAGTACATGCAAGTGACCCTAGTCAAAAGAAGACAAGAAATACATTGGTTATATTATATTATATTTTCTGGATGACATTCTTTCCCAGGCAGAAAAGGATCAAGGTTCAGCATTTTAATGAAAAGGTAACCAGTTTTTCTTAAAGTTATCCATTTGGTGATTATGGGTAGAGATATTTTCTATTGTAATATACTCTATGACCAAATTTTGCCATTGGTTGATGTTTGTGGCTTGTTTATCTTTCCTGTTTAACAATATTGTTTTTTAGCGATGGCTAAAATTACAAGTATCAGTTGAGCATGTTTATTTGGAAGGTCTCTGCCTTTTAGATCACCCAATAGATAAAGCTTAGGGAAATTGGAATCCTACAGTTCAAAGATGCTGAGTTTCTGAGTAATTAGTGACCAGAAGCGCTGTACAGGTGTACAAAGCCAAAGAGCGTGAAAGTAAGTATTTGTAGTGTTTTCAGTACGATGACTGTACATGTTAGATTTTTGAAAAAACTGGGTTTTTGACCCTCAGTCGCAAAAACCTAGCCCACTCCTCTGATTATTATATATTGCATGTGTTTAAGCTGTTGCTTTGGTATTGAACTGTTCTTGTTCTGTCCTCTGCCGGTGAGGTTAAATGAATTGTTTCCATAGCACTGGCTGAATTTAGAAGTGGAGCTTCACACTCCTGAGTAACAGCATTGCACAATAGAAAGCACAGGTGACGATAACAGTTAAACACAATTGCCAAATATACTGAATATGAATTGCTGTCCATTGTACAGGCTTACTGCAATACACTGGGCTTGGGCTTTCACTTGGATAGCGCTTTTCTACCCTCAAAGGACTCAAAGTGCTTTAAAACTAGCTCTATTGATGACACAGAATCCCACCCCAAACTTTTTATATACAGTATATACATAAAAGTATTGGCCCCCCTTCTCAAATTCTTCCCCCACTTTGTTTAACATCAAATGTAATTGTGGAAATGTAATTGTCAGACAAATATAACCCAGCTATATATATACATATACATATACATACATACACACACAAGCATACACTCATCCATTCTCAATACTGCTTGTTGTGTTCAGGGTCACAGGGTGATGTATCCCAGCTGGCAAAAGGTGGACTACACCCTGAACTGGTCGCCAGTCAGTCGCAGGGCACATCTTGACATGGAAAACCACTCGCAGTCACATTTACACCGTCACCATGGGAACTGAACCCACGCCGCCTGCACCGAAACTAGGCGAATGCACCACTACACCATCAGATATATATATATATATAAAATATATATATAATATATATATAATATATAAATATATAATATATATATATAATGTATATATATATTATATATATAAAAGTGAACAGTGTCCAGTGTATACTACATAAACAAACAAAATTAAAGAGCACACACATTGTAAGTTCAATTCCCTTTCCTTGGTAAGACTGGTGTGGTTGGAGATGGTTACTGAGGAGACAGTATGCAGGAGGCCTCCCGTGCCTCTGACTGAAAGCCTTTCTTTCCCTGATAGATGTCCGAGCCTCTTGCTGAGTCCAGATTTGTAATCCATGGAGCATGCACGTCACGCTTTTTGCAATAATGCTCACAAATTCAAAGTCACATAAACTTGTCAGCTGAACCTTGAGGAAGTTTATTTTCAGAATAAATGGCATGATTGTTGTTCTCATGTCCGAAATGAAGATTTACTGGAATGTTTACACCTGCATATTTGAGTCATTCTGCCCTCCACAGCCACATGGAGAAGCTGTTGTCATGCAACACTGCAGCATTGTGCAAGGAATGATGTAGGAACTGTGCTTAGCGATACTGTGTGCCATGTGAAAAACATTTTTTTTTATTATTCATGCCAAATGTTATTAGATCAGAGCTTAGTGTTATGATAAATGACAGACTCAAAGCATTTGATACAATGTAACAAGATTCAATACAACAATTGTTGTTGTGTAGCCGTTGTAATGAATCATGCTAACAGGTGCTTCTAATACTGTATTCTGGTTACTTAACTCCAGTACATATTAACATACCTCTCAGTATAATGCAGTGCAGTTCAACATCACAGCAAACTACAGCAATATTAAACATAGAAAATACCTCTGTGTCAGTCACAAAAAAACCGAAAATGGTTGCATTATTTTGTAAATGTTTTTGTCGTGAATGTCATCACACGTTGCAAATTTCCCCATTGCGGGACTAATACTTTACGAATACTTTACTTTACAATACTAATACATTAATTGGAGACTCTAAATTGCCCATAGGTGTGACTGTGAGTGCGAGTGCGAATGGTTGTTTGTTTGTATGTGCCCTGCGATTGGCTGGCAACCAGTTCAGGGTGTACCCCGCCTCCTGCCCGATGATAGCTGGGATAGGCTCCAGCACGCCCGCGACCCTAGTGAGGAGAAGCGGCTCAGAAAATGGATGGATGGATGGGACTAATACTGTAAAGGTTATCATATCTTATGTGTAGCTGTTGTGACCAGTAGTGGTGGGCAGATCGATCCAAATATCAATAGTATTGATGCCAAGTTGGTACGGGTATCGGATACTGTTGTGGTTTTATGAAACAGGCGACAGCCAGGTTGCCGGACTCACCTCTTCTGTCTCAGCACGTAACTTAGCAGACAAACAAGCATGCAAGCCGTCGGCTCGGACCCGTCTGCCCACCTGCACCCACAAAACGCCTGCATCCACAAAGATAAGGAGCAGAAGAATGGCAGAGAGGAAGAGGAGCGTGGCAAATTTTACAGGCTGAAAATGACGCAATGGGAAGCTGTATAATTTGTAAAAAGGCTGTAAAATACAGTAGTAACACCATAAATTCATATAGTCACATGAAAAATCATACACTGACCAACAGAAACAAAGAGAGGAGGTGAGAAATTTTATTTTGATCATAAAGTTTTTATTTGCCGATAAACATTGTCCTAATTGGGTCCTGGTTTTTAACAATTTAAAAATTTTGAAAAAAAATGGAAACATCACAAAAACACTTAAAGGTCATGAAAATTAGTTGAGATTTAGCAATAGATGATGCAGCTACCTTAATTTTTTTAAAGTATTGATATCGGTATCGGCGATACTGGCCCAATAGTGACTTGGTATAGCATCAGACCCATTGTCAGCACTATCAGCACTTTATTACTTAAAACATTGCTAAGTACTGTATGTGGCCAACATCCTATCAGCCTCGGTTGACAAAAGTACACAACACATCCAAAACTCAATGGACTTTGTTGATAAGGTCAGAGACCTAAAGCTGGATGAAAATGAAACTATGGTTTCAGTCGATGTCATCTCTTTGTTCACGTGCATTCCAACCCAAGATGCATTGAAAACTGTGAGGCAATGGCTACTGATTGATCAAAGCCCCCATGACAGGTTCATACTTAACCCTGAATAGATATGCCACTTGCTGGAACTTTGTCTTAACACCACATATTTTAATTCATGGGAACATTTTACAGCCCTCCAAACCTGTGGTTACCCTAGCTGGTCATTTGTGAAAAGTGCATCAAATTCCAGAAGGGACAGGAGCAAGGTGAATGATAAAGAAAAGAGTGACAGATGCAACAATAATGTCATTCTGTATGTATCAGTCTGTCTGAGAAACTCAGAAGGATTTTCAACCAACACAACATTCCGGTACACTTCAAACCTGTTAACACCCTGAGACAAAGACTAGTACACCCCAAAGACCAGACACCACACGCAGAAAAGCAATCTGGTGTATGCGGTCTAGTGCAGTGAGGAATACACAGATACATACATTGGGGAAACCAAGCAACCACTGAGCAGACACATGGCACAACACAGATGGGTAAGCTTGTCCGATCAAGACTCAGCTATCTACCTGCACCTCCAAGTGAAACAGCACTCTTTTGAGGACAAAACTGTATATTCTGAACAGCGAAGACAGACGGTTTAAAAGAGGGGTGAGAAAGGCCATATTCACAAAGGTGGAAAAACCATCACTGAATATTTACGACATCACTTATCGCCGACTCACAATGCCGTCCTTTTGTCATTCCAAAGAAACTCTAAAATTCTGCCTCCAACAAACAGCACGGCCTCCTTGACCGTTAGGTAACTCCACGACCACTTCACAACTGAATGGAATATCAATGAGGGAGTTTCCACCCAATGACTCTGGTGGACTGACAATGGCCTCTGAGCCAGGTGGCTTAACAGCAATTCCCCTTTTCTGCATTCCAAAAGAAAATGATGGAGCATAAATAGTTGACTCTTCCACACAAACACTGGCATCTTGTTGTATGAACTGATGAAGCCTGCTCGGATGAGAGGCGAAACATCTTCTTAGACAAACAGAACAGTCCGATCACGATCAATTGACTAGGAGCTCAATTTATTCCACACACCCTACACTCACGGTTTGATAATTACATAGTGCCATTGTGCCATCAATCAACCATAAATTTGAAATAATAATAAATGTTAAATAACATATGCATTCAACAAACTATTGGTAACATAAACACACAATAACAAAGATAAATGTGTTTTTCACTGGAATAATTCAAATTTGCATATCACAATGAATTATGGGAACCACATGGCTTCTCCGTCATCATGATAGCGGCTACTATCCCAAACAGAGTATCCCTATTGTCGTCAAACCTTCCTGCTTTCCACTGTTCAGGGGTGGAATACTTGTCACATGCTATTTTGCACAGACCAAGCTACCTATGAGCTACAGATAATGCAGCTAAATACGATGCCGAGCCGCGGAGGTAAACGTGCGCCTCACGCCCATTGTCAGCGCAGCATAAGTCACGGATCATCGCCTCCATGACAGCAAATAAACGACTCTTATAAATAAGTATCGTCATAACTTAGGATAGCGGATAAGACAAAAGGCCGATGGCAACACCATGCTAATCACTAAGCTATCAAATGAAGTCGCAAAACACCAAAATAAGTGACTGGGTGGTACAGTACACTTGTCTCACTGGTCTGGGTGGAACCAGATTTTAGCCGATATTAGCCAACTTTGAAGAGCAAAATAGCAGGCAAATTAGTACGTGTTTATAGAAGAAAATAATGTAATATTTGATGCTAGACTAGCAATAACAGGAATAACGTCATCATGTGTTGGCGAGTATTGATGATGTAAGTCTCTAGCTTGTGGACTTTACACACAAAATATTTGCTTAATAATCAAATGAAACACATCTTTTAAAATAATTCACAGATTCTACCCATGTAAAGTATTTCTACAACAATTAAAAAATATAGATACTAAAAAAAACTAAAACAATATATGAGGACTATTAGACACTGCAAAAGCCATTAAAACCTTGGATCTATGTGCTATCTATGTGGATCTTATTGCTCCCCGGCTCGGCGCCGGTACGTTGGGGTTCACTAGGTGGACGAGAGGGTAGCCTCCCTCCGCCTTCGAGTGGGGGGAGGGGTCCTGACTGTTGTTTCTGCCTATGCACCAAACAGCAGTTCAGAGTACCCACCCTTTTTGGAGTCCTTGGAGGGGGTGCTGGAGATCGCTCCTGCTGGGGACTCCATTGTTCTGCTGGGGGACTTCAATGCTCACGTGGGCAATGACAGTGAGACCTGGAAGGGCGTGATTGGGAGGAACGGTCCCCCCGATCAGAACCCGAGCGGTGTTCTGTTATTGGACTTCTGTGCTCATCACTGATTTTCCATAACGAACACCATGTTCAAGCATATTGGTGTCCACACGTGCACTTGGCACTAGGATACCCTAGGTCGCAGTTCGATGAGCGACTTTGTGGTCATGTCACCGCATGTCTTGGATACTCGGGTAAAGAGAGGGGCGGAGCTGTCAACTGATCACCACCTGGTGTTGAGTTGGCTCCGATGGTGGGGGAAGATGCCGGTCCGACGTGGCAGGCCCAAACGAATTGTGAGAATCTGCTGGGAACATCTGTCAGAATCTCTGTCAGAAGGAGTTTCAACTCCCACCTCCGACAGAATTTTGCTCATGTTCCGGGAGAGGCGGGGGACATCGAGTCCGAGTGGACCATGTTCCGCGCCTCCATTGCTGAGGCGGCCGACATGAGCTGTGGCCGTAAGGTGGTCGTTGCCCGTCGTGGCGGCAATCCCCGAACCCTTTGGTGGACACCAACGGTGAGGGATGCCGTCAAGCTGAAGAAGAAGTCCTATCGGGCCTTTTTTGCATGTGGGTCTCCTGAGGCAGCTGATGGGTACCGGCTGGCCAAGCGGAATGCAATTTTTAGTGGTCGCTGAAGCAAAAACTCGGGCATGGGAGGAGTTCGGTGAGGCCATGGGGAAATACTTCTGGACGGCTTCGAGGAAATTCTGGTCCACCGTCCGGCGTCTCAGGAGGGGGAAGCAGCGCACCATCAACACTGTGTATAGTGGGGATGGGGCGCTGTTGACCTCAACTCGGGACGTTGTGAGTCAGTGGGGAGAATACTTCGAAGACCTACTCAATTCCACCGACACGCCTTCCCATGAGGGAGCAGAGTCTGGGTTCTCTGAGGCGGGCTCTCCTATCTCTGGGGTTGAGGTCACTGAGGTGGTTAAAAAGCTCCTCGGTGGCAAGGCCCCGGGGGTGGATGAGATTCGCCCGGAGTTCCTCAAGTCTCTGGATGTTGTGGGGCTGTCCTGGTTGACACGTTTCTGCAACATCGCGTGGACATCGGGGACAGTGCCTCAGGATTGGCAGACTGGGGTGCTGGATGGACCCCTTTTTAAGAAGAGGGACCGGAGGGTGTGTTCCAACTATAGGGGGATCACACTCCTCAGCCCCCCTGCTAAGGTCTATTCAGGGGTGCTGGAGAGGAGGGTCCATCGGGAAGTTGAATCTCAGATTCAGGAGGAGCAGTGTAGTTTTCGTCCTGGCCGTGGAACAGTGGACCAGCTCTACACCCTTGGCAGAGTCCTCGAGGGTGCATGGGAGTTCGCCCAACCAGTCTACATGTGTTTTGTGGACTTGGAGAAGGCGTTCGACCGTGTCCCTCAGGGGGTCTTGTGGGGGGTGCTTCAGGAGTATGGGGTACCGAACTCCCTGATACGGGCTATTCGGTCGCTGTACGACCGGAATCAGAGTTTGGTCCGCATATCCAGCAGTAAGTCGGACACGTTTCCGGTAAGGGTTGGCTGCTTGGCTGCTGCCAAGGCTGCTCTTTGTCACTCTTTGATACCTGCTCTTTTGTCATTTTTGTCAAAACAAGACCCCAAGATACTTGAACTTCTCCACTTGGGGCAGGATCTCCTCTTCGACTCCTCTCCCCCCTTTCCCGACTGAGGACCATGGTCTCAGATTGGGAGGTGCTGGTTTTCATCCAAGCCGCTTCACACTCAGCTGCGAGCCGCTCTAGCAAGAGGTGAAGATTACACCTTGATGAAGCCTTCAGAATGTATGTCATACTGACGCCACCAAACTGGACGCCATAATTAGTGACAAAGGGCAGACTTTGCAGAGTCCAACCCTAACTAGAAATGTATTTGACTTACTGACGGCAATGCGGCCCACACTCTTGACACCGGTCGTACAGGGATCGAACAGCCCAGATCAGGGGCAGATCTCTTCCCTGCCACAGAGAAGCTTTTTAACCACCTGGGTTCAATCATGGAGATAGGAGAGCCCACCTCAAAGTCACCAGACTCTGTGTCAGCAGAATTGAGTAGGTCTTTGAAGTATTTGGCTCACTGACTCACAATGTCCTGAGTTGAGGTTAGCAGCTCACCATCCCCACTATACACAGTGTTGATGGTGTACTGCTTCCCCCTCCTGAGACGCCAGATGGTGGACCAGAATTTCCTCGAAGCCGTCTGGAAGTCGTTCTCCATGGCCTCACCGAATTCCTCCTACACCTGAGTTTTTGCCTCAGTGACCACCAAAGCTGCATTTAGCTTGGCTTCCAACTACCCATCAGCTGCCTCCAGAGTCCCACAAGCCAAAAAGTCCCGATAGAACTCCTTCTTCAGCTTGAGGGCATCCCTTACCATTAGTGTGTACCAACAGATTTGGGGATTGCCGCCATGATAGGCACCGACCACCTTATGCCCACATTTCCGGTCGGCCACCCCAGCAATAACAATTGAAGGCGGAGAACATGTCCCCCGCCATCCCCGGGACGTGCTCAAAGTTCTGCTGGAGGTGGGAGTGGAAACTACTTCTGACAGGTCACTCTGCCAGACGTTCCCAACAGACCCAATACGCTTGGGTTTGCCAGGTCTTCCCCCACTATCGGAGACAACTTACCACCAGGTGGTGATCGCTTGACAGCTCCACCCCTCTTTTACCCAAGTGTCCAAGACAGGCGGCTGCAAGTCTGATGACACGACCACAAAGTCGATCATCGAAATGCAGCCTAGGGTTTCCTGGTGCTAAGTGCACATGTGGACACCCTTATTTCTGAAAAATGGTGTTCGTTATGGACAACCAATGATGAGCACATAAGTCCAATAGCAAAACACCACTCGGGTTGATATGGGGGGGCCGTTCCTCCCAATCACTGTTATTGCCTACGTGAGCATTGGAATCCCCCAGAAGAACAAGGGAGTCCCCCAGCAGGGGCAGTCTCCAGCACCCCCTCCAAGGACTCCAAAAAGGGTGAGTACTCTGAACTGTTATTTGGTGCATAGGCACAAACAACAGTCAGGACCCGTCCCCCACCACCCAAGGTAGAGGGAGGCTACCCTCTCGTCCACTGGGGTGAACCCCAAAGTACTGACACCAAGACTTGGGGCAATCAGTATGCCCACACCTACTCGGCGCCTTTCAATGTGGGGAACTCCAGAGTGGAAGAGAGTACAACCCCTCTCATGAAGAGATTTACCGGATGTGTGTCGAGGCGACCCCGACTAGATCCAGTCAGAATTTCTCAACCTCGCACACCAGCTGAGGCTGTTTCTCTGAGAGGTGACGCTCCACATCCCTAGAGCTAGCTTCTGTAGTCGAGGATCAGAACGCCAAGGTGCCTGCCTTCGGCCGCCGTCCAGCTCACATTGCACCTGACCCCTTTGGTCCCTCCCACAGGTGATTAGCCTATGGGAAGGGGGATCCACGTTGCCTTTTCGGGCTGTGCTCGGCCGAGCCCCATGGGTGCAGGCCCAGCCACCAGGTGTTCGCCATCGAGCCCCACCTCCAGGCCACACCGAAGATACTTGTGATAGGCCACACCACGCCTATGACCCTAGTGAGGATAAGCGGGACAGAAAATGGATGGAAATGGATGGATCAGGGAAATGTTTTAAATTGTGAAGGAAAGCATGTCTACTTATAAAATCAAAATTAATTTTAGGTTTGTTTTATGCGCTTGTCGTCAAAAGTATGGTGACCACTACATTACAGTATTTTATATATATATATATATATATATATATATATATATATATATATATAAAATAAAATATTTATGAGGTTCCTTTCCACTATTTTTCAGGGCAATTATTGATTCATTATTCATCATATTCTCTTTTTTTTTTTCATTTCCCCCAAAGAATGAAACATGCAAATGCTGTGGTCTTTCCCAATCGGAAACAAAGTTACATAAATAAACAGTACATTTACTATCATGTTTCAGTATTTGTCAAACATGCAAAAATGCAGAAACTTGAGTGGGTGAAAATGATAAAGAAAACCCAGTAAATAGTCTCCTTTCAGGCCGGGTTGGTAAAGCACACTGATATGTAAGTGTGACCTTTGGAGAATAGAATGTTCACATACAGACACGTTTGACACAGTATTACAGTATTTACCGGTAACCTGTGCTTGAACTACACTGAACTACTCATTGTGCTGCTTCTACTACTGAATTACTCAAGAGGAGTTATGTATATATAAAAATGTGTGTGTGTGTGTGTGTGTGTGCGTGTGTGTGTGTGTGCGTGCGTGCTGTATGTGTAACGTGCGTCTAGTCATTCACCACAATAGAAATGATGAGAAGAGTTTACAACCGTAATGTAGTTACCAGATAAGCAAACAGTTTGCCTTGTATTTCTTCTTGTACTACGTCTTCTTCATATTTTACAGTGGTCTGGATGCTGCGACTCACTGGTTAGTCTTGGTACCATACCAGACCTCTGTGTTGGAGAGGAGACTCACCATTGGATTGATATTTGTGTGGTGTATTGTGCTACTCATTTCTGGTACACCACCAGTGTTGGGAAGATGACTTTCCCAATGTAGGCGGTTACAATTACAAGTTACCCTGTTGAAAAAATTTAACAATGGTGGAACTATTTTAATTACAGTCTCAAAGTAATATAGAGTGTCTAATTACATTTGATTACATTATAATGACTTTTTTCAATTTTGAATGAATGCAACAAATGGACACTTTGTCATGGTTTGTGTTTTACTTTAGATTATATTTACTTTTGTTTCATGTTTTCCTGTGTCTCATGTTGTCTTGTCTTGCTCGTTAGGTTATCGCTTCAACATGTTCTCGTCAGCCACAGTCCCTTGTTTCCACCAATCTGCTCCCTCCAAAAACTTGTGTCTTGTCCATGTGGTCCTTGTTGTCTCTTCAGTTTGCTTGCACATTATTTAGTTCCTTGGTTTCTTTCAGTGTCCTCGTGTTTCTTCGTTATGTTGACCCTTGCTTTTTGGACTTTGTTAATTAGTTTTTTTGTTTTTGTTTTTTTTTTACTCCATGATCCTTGTTTCTCTCTATTGTTTTGTTTTGTTTTTTTGTAAATAAATCCTTTTTTGAGATTCCTGGGGGGTATTTCAGCAAGTAGGTTCAAAATGCTCTTCATTTAAACCTGAGTTCTGACTTGACCTCCCCAGAACTCAAAAACTGGAATCATTCAGGTCCAGAACAGATCTGAATTAGTTCAGTCCTGTCTAAATATGCTAAGTTTGTGTAAGAAAGTGCTGCTGCAGAAGTGAAGGAAAGAGAAGCAATTAATGCACGAGTGAATGCGGAAGTTTCAATGCAATACTATTGATGCAGTGACTTAACATTTACTGTAATTGCACGTTAAATTGCAGCATATAGGAATATATTTTTGAATAATATCTGATTTTCATTTACGGTAGGTGCAATCAGGCATTTAAAAGCGTACTTGGAAGCAATTTAATGAAATCAAGGGAATATAGTATTTTGCTCGGCCATGATTGCGCCTCACTAAAATTTTAGTCATACTAATTTACAGTTATTAATAAAGGACATATTTATTTAATATTCAACAGTTTTTTATTGAACACAATTTTGTTTATGGGTACACCTTTATTTGTGTCATTGATTTGTAGACCCAAATGTAAGTCTATATGTGTATGTGACTATACAGTAAATGTAAAACAAAAAATCAAAAATATTCTGTTTTATTTTATTTACAATAAATCAATTAACCAAAATGAATTTTAAATAAGTAAATAATGAATAAAATGATCATGAATAATGACTTAAAATTAAATGGTTAATTTTACAAATGAGGCGGCACGGTAGACGACTGGTTAGGGCGTCTGCCACACAGTTCTGAGGAGCGGGGTTCAATCCCGCCTGTGTGGAGTTTGCATGGTCTCCCCGTGCCTGCATGGGTTTTGTCCGGGCACTCCAGTTTCCTCCCACATCACAAAAACAAGCATGGTAGGTTAACTGAAGTCTCTAAATTGCCCCTTGGTGTGAATGTGAATGTGAATGGTTGTTTGTTTGTATGTGCCTTGCGATTGGCTGGCAACCAGTTCAGGGTGTACCCCGCCTCCTGCCCGATGATAGCTGGGATAGGCTCCAGCACGCCTGCGACCCTAGTGAGGAGAAGCGGCTCAAAAATTGGATGGAAGGATTAATTTTACAAATTAAATATTTTTTACTAATTTTAAAATGTAATTTTTTTAGAGAATGAACCTAAATGAATTTAAATAACCAATCATTAATTAAAATAAACAAAACATTGTTGAATGTATATGTATATTTAATTGTATTACTATTCAATCAGACAACCAGTTATAAGTGAAATTATTACAAAATAGATATAATGTTTGTTTGTTTGGGGCGGGTTTTTGAAGGAAAATCAGCTTAATTATTGCAAAAAGTATTTGCGACTCTTGATGAATGCTCGTCGGGTCAAATTAAACCACGGAGGTGGTCCTCTGTACTTTTACCCCTGAATTAGACTGGTCGCAGCATATCTATTGTAGTGGACATGCTCCCACAACCTGAGAGGCCACATTGACTCCCCCACAACTTCATAAGCTGCATTCGTCCAAGCCACCCTGCTGTGAGACGGTCACTAAAAGGACGCCTGGCGTACGCCTGCTGGACCTTAACCTAATTAGCAGCTTCCCATCAAATTCAAAAGACTCCTTTCCTTCTTCTGAAGATAGCGACCCTCTCTCCGAGAAGACCAAGCTGGGACAGATCAAGAACGGAATGCAAATACAGTAATGAACTATTTGCTTAATATTCAAACAAGGCGCCACCCACTGGCGTTTGAGAGTTCTGCCACCCGTGGACTTCCATTCAGGGTTGTTTTTAACTGAAGATAAAATGTCTGTTTTGATATTTCACAAACTGTATGCCGTGATGTCTGTGTCAGTGTGTCAACTTTACAGGTGCAAGACTTTGAGAACTATTGTCTTGATTTGAAGCCCAAAAAGCATGAAATGTGATTGAACCATAAGCAGTTGATTTGCCAAGACTAAATTTTAAACAATCAATCTATATGCTTGATCTATGAGTAAGAGTACAAAGTTGGGAGTATTTTATATTAAGATATGATTTTTACACCACTTCTATGGCAAAATTTGTAGACTAACTTTGAGTCGATGGGCGTGGTCTTGTCCGGTTTCCTCCGTCCTCTTGTACCCGCCTCCTTGGTATTTAACCTCTGACTCCCGCCTCTCCCTTCTCTTTTTTTTGTTTTTCCTCTGGCTTGCTTTGGGTGACCACTGCCCCTCCCCCCTCCCCTTTCTTTTGTTCAAACCTGGCTCAGTAAAGGCGAGTCTTGGGGATGAAGACCTGGCTTCCTAGCCTCCGTGGCTCACCGTTGCTAAGCATCCAGAACAGTTGCTGCTGAGTACCAGACACGCTCCCAGCCAAACGTGAGTTCTCTGAACTTGCTAGCGGATCTCGAAAACCGGCACGGAGAGAGACGGTCATGTCCTCCCAACGAAGCCTGACGAATCACTTCCCTTTTTCTTCTCCCGCCTGTTTTTGTTTTATTTTTCCGCATCCTTTTTCTTCTTCCACCAAACCTGCTTCATTTTCCTCCTGAGATGTCCGGAGAAAGACCATCCCCACCGACCAACTGATCTATGATTGTGAGCACAGCACAAGCATTGCTCGAATGTACAATATTAGTGCCTAATAATATTGGGGAAATTACTAGCTTCACACAAAATCCCAACTTTTCTCTCTCTCTCTCTCTCTCTCTCTCTCTCTCTCTCTCTCTCTCTCTTTCTCGTTTGAAAATAATGCATTAAACGCTCATGTTTTCAACTTTAGTCCAGCGACACACGGTCCTATCTTCCCTTGTCATAAGTCGTTAACCTTAGTGTTATTTTATTCCTCGAGTTAGACTCTGTGTGTTTCCCTATAGATCCATTGTAGATGTCATTAAATATTCTATGAAATTCCACCCCTTGTTGTGATTTGTGTGTTTTGAGTTTAATAATGAAGCCTCTGTAATTTACGATTCGTATTTCATAAAATGTAGCAATCTTTCAATTATTATCACTTTTTCCTAAATTTTATACATATAAAAAGTGACGTGGTGGCCTTTACAAGACTAAAAACTATAAAACTATATTCTGTTATTCTGACGTTAAACATTATCGGACTAAACTGGAAGTGAACTCAGATGTTCTCCTTTGACGAATTTATTTCTTAAATAAATTACGTTTTATCTAAATGCTGATTTCATAAAACATCAAATATGTAACGAAGAATGATTCCTACATTAATCACTTCCAATCCTGTTGAAGTATTTTTCTTACACCGTACAGTTAACTGCCGTTTCACTGCGACAGTGACTTTTCTCATCAGCGGACACATCGTTGCACAAAATTTGTACGAACGTCAGCGCAAATCTTCTGTGTTGACTGAGTATATGAAAAGCAATACTTTTTGATCAGAAATTAGTCTAGGAATACCAACATTTACAGTATTTTTTTATTTAGTTGTGCCTCAATATGGATTGGATCTGAGAGAAAAAAACAAGCCGTGTTTGCTTCAGGTGGAAGGAGACACATAGAAAGGAT
The DNA here is from genome assembly GCF_024500275.1 of Phycodurus eques. NCBI lineage: Eukaryota > Metazoa > Chordata > Actinopteri > Syngnathiformes > Syngnathidae > Phycodurus > Phycodurus eques. Next base: position 2,173,155 of record NC_084542.1, on the reverse strand, counting down.
TGAGCAGACCTAACCTGCCCACATAACCTGCGAGCTGCAATACGCTCCTGCACTTCTGGCTTGCCTCACTGCTTCCCTGCACTTGGGTCCTCCACCTTCTTGGTTCCAAACAAACACCACAAAAAAAAAAAAAAACTTGACAGCCTTGGATGTTTCCTCTTAAAAAAAAAAAAAGCTAGTCAAATAAACCATAGTTCATTATTGTGGAATTAACGACACATTTGTTATTTACTCAAATCATTAATTGATAACGAAACAGGATGAAATATAAATACAACATTAAAAAAAATGTTGTGGTAAATTTGTGCATACAGTATGTGGAAAACCACCATACCATGTTGACCCAATGACAAATTTGCACAATTTAGACAATATCACTTCATATGACAACCCAGATAAGTGAAAGTTCCATAAAAAGTCTCAAATTAGATAGGGATGAAACAGTTTAAAAGTCAATGTTCTTTTGTTGTTCAAAAGTGCAAATACTTTTGTAAATACTAATACTCTTAACTGTCACGATTGGTAATCGTATGATATCGGACTGGACCCAAAAGCAGAGGGAGGCGGAGGAAGTAGATGAGAATGGTTTATTTGGTAGAAGCTCGGGCAGTGTGTGTGTGGGGGGGGGGGGGGGGGGGGGTTATCCAAGGAGTGATGGTGGTCGTTTAGAACAAGGAAGGTGCAGGTAGCGGGAGGAAGAGCTTTGACGGCGTGGTAGGAGTGGGAAGCGAAGCGGGAGACACGGAAGGAGCACTGGGGACGGAGGAGGACACAACAGGATAAGTACAATGCGGCTAGCCAAGTAATCAAAGGAACATACGATAAGGAGTCATGAGAGTCAGCCTGTGTACCATGAACGAGTGTCAATACTCTGGCGCTGAATTCCTGGATCTGGCAGACTTAAATGCAGGCAGTGATGAGTGCTGATTGGGAACCGGTGTGCAGGCAGTCATGAGTTCTCATTGGGAACAGGTGCACAGACGAGGCGGTGGTAATTGCTGGGGAGAGAGAGAGAGAGAGAGAGAGAGAGAGAGAAAGAGAGAGAGAGAGAGAGAGAGAGAGAGAGAGAGAGCAGGGAGGGAGGGGCACACAGTGCGGATGGGAGGGCTTGCAGTTGAGGGAATCACGACGGAAGGAGAGGCTAAAGTTGAAGCGGCTGAGAATTAGGGCCCAACGAGCTTGTCAATCGTTTGGCCGAACGGACATAGGCGAGGTTTTTGTGATCAGTCCATATGACGAACGGAGAAACGGTCCCCTTCAGCCAATGCCTCCAATCTTCCAAGGCCCAGACGATGGCCGGCAGCTCACAGTTCCCCACATCGTAATTCCGTTCGGATGGGGAAAGGCGACGGGAAAAGAAGGCACAAGGACGTAATGTTTGGCATTCGGGGTCCCGCTGGATGAGGACGGCCCCAGCTCCAGTGTCAGAGGCGTTGACCTCCACAAACTGGAGGGAGGGATCGGCGTGTCTCAGGATGGATGCACTGGTGCAAAGCTAAGGCGTTCAAATGCTTGGGATGCAGCAGGGGTCCAATGGAATGGACAGCTGGTGGTGAGACTGGTGAGAGGAACGGCCACTTTGCTATAATTGCGGCTGAATCAACAGAAGAAGTTTGCGAAGCCTATGAAACGTTGCAGCTCTTTGCGGGTGGAGGGAATGGGCCAGTTGACGACTGCTTGGATTTTTCCCGGGTCTGGTTGTAACTGGGGCACGGTGGTAAACTGGTTAACACATCTGCCCCACAGTTCTGTGGACCGGGGTTCAAATCCCGGCCCCGACTGTGTGGAGTTTGCATATTCTCCCCGTGCCTGGGTGGGTTTTCTCCGGGCACTCCGGTTTCCTCCCACATCCCAAAAACATGCGTGGTATGTTGATTGAAGACTCTAAATTGCCCGTAGGTGTGAGTGTGAGTACGTATGGTTGTTTGTTTCTATGTCTTCTGCGATTGGCTGGCAACTAGTTCAGGGTGTACCTTGCCTCTCGCCCAAAAGATAGCTGGGATAGGCTCCAACAGCCCGTGACCCTGGTGAGGAAAAGCGGTAAAGAAAATTGATGGCTGGATGGTTGTAACTGTCCTTGATGTATCTCAGGAAGTGTACAGAGGAGGGATGGAATTCACACTTTTCTGGTTTCACAAAGAGGCAGTTCTTGAGTAGGCTTTGTAGGACTTGGTGGACACGTTGTTGGTGCTCCTCGGGAGAGCGGGAGAAGATGAGTATATCGTCTAAATAGACAAAGACGAATCGGTTGAGCATATCACGGAGGACGTTGTTAATGAAGGTTTGAAAAACTGCGGGGGTGTTGGTTAACCCAAAGGGCATGACAAGTTATTCAAAGTGTCCAATGGGGGTATTGAAAGCAGTTTTCCATTAGTCCCCCTCTCTAATGCGGATGAGATGGTAAGCGTTGCACAGGTCCAATCTGGTGACTATCTGGGCGTCGCAGAGGGGTTCAAATAAAGGGTCAATGAGGGGCAGTGGGTATTTATTTTTCATTTTGATGTCGTTGAGTCCACGGAAGTCGATGCAGGGGAAAAGAGTGGTATCTTTCTTTTCGACAAAGGAGAAGCCAGCCCCCAAGGGGTGAAGAAGAGGGCTGGATGCGTCCAGAAGCAAGGGAGTCACGAATATAGTCTTCCATAGCCTTCTTCTCAGGGCGGGAAAGGTTGAAGAGGCGACAGGAGCGGAGAGAGGGGCTCCGGCAGGAGGTCGATAGCGCAGTCATAGGGGCGGTGAGGGGGTAGTGAGATGGCAAGGTCTTTACTGAAAAATGGAGGGAGGTCGTGGTATTCTTCCGAAACCGAGGAGAGATCGACAGGTGTGGCAGGTGATTGAGGTTTGCTGGAGGGCGGAACGGCCAAGAGAAGACAATGGGAATGACAGAAGTGACTCCACCCAGTGATAGACATTTGGGTCCAATCGATGGGGGGGTTGTGTTTTTGGAGCCAGGGGATACCGAGGACTAATGGGGTCTCAGGGAAGGAATGACAAATAATTGGATGGTTTCTCAGTGATTACCTGAAATGAGTCGTGTGAACCAAGCCGTTTGTTGAGTGACAGGGGAGATGAGTCATCCGTCCAGGGCAGTGACTTTCTTAGGGACCAAAAGGGGTTCGAGGGGTAGCCGGAGTTGACACGCCAAGCGCTCGTGAGTAACTGAATGAGGAACCACTTGAACGATTCTGTGAAAAAGAAGAATGATTCGGTGAACAAATCTTTTGAATGCATCTTTTTAACAAACGGATTCTAGTGGGCGGCACGGTGGACGACTGGTTAGACCGTCTGCCTCACAGTTCTGAGGACCCGGGTTCAATCCCCGGCCCCGCCTGTGTGGAGTTTGCATGTTCTCCCCGTCCCTGCGTGGGTTTTCTCCGGGCACTCCGGTTTCCTCCCATATCACAAAAACATGCATGGTAGGTTAATTGATGACTCTAAATTGCCCGTAGGTGTGAATGTGAGTGCAAATGGTTGTTTTGTTTATATGTGCCCTGCGATTGGCTGGCAACCAGTTCAGGGTGTACCCTGCCTCCTGCCCGATGATAGCTGTGATAGGCTGCAGCACTCCCGCGACCCTTGTGAGGATAAGTGGCTCAGAAAATGGATGGATGGATGGATGATTCTCGTGATTCAGTACACTCTAACACATCACTCTAACAGTACAATATGTAATTCGAACAGGATTCGAATATATAAACAAGAAATACCCACATGCACAAACAACAACAAACGGGCACTAATGAGGGAAGTGAATAACCTTTCATACAGACATTCACCAAATTTCTGCATCACTGATATAACAGTACAGCAGGCATTTACAAAGAGCTGTGTGTTTTTACACAGTAACAAGGCATCCGTTAATCTGATAATTAGATGCGATGACAAAAATTAGGTGCCACAACAAGGAAAAAAGACGGTGGCAGTCGTTGCTGCTCACGACTCACTGCCAATTGGCTCACTGCTTATGTCACAGTGTTGCGCAACATCTCGCCATTAATTTGCTACAATACTGTTCACTTTGCTCATTCTGCTTCTTTGTCATGCGTTTGTGTAGCCCACTGCCGTCACATAACTGGAGGTGGAGCAAACATGGAGTAGATAATCCATTACAATTTACCGTTTAGGTTGAGGAAGAACCAAACCGAATGTCTCAAAAAATATTCTAGAGCAGTGGTCCACAACCTTTTTTGTACCAGGTAAGTTTCATGCATAAACATTTTCCAGACCAGGTAGTGGTTTGGAAGTTCCAAAAACGAAAAACCTTTGTCAGTTCATCGTATGTAGTCTGCAACAATCACACTTTTTATCGGGCAATTACAATGATTCGACAGTATAATATCAAGTCACCATAATGCAGACTCAGTGGGAGCCCTGGGAAAAGGTAAATGCTCTTTTAAATACGTTTATCTACCTAAGGTACTGAGAGCACTCTAACACTGTCTCCTCGTTCACCTACTGATGACGCAGAATCAGAGCAACTGGGGGTTCAGTATCTTGCTCCAAGATACTTGGACATGGTCACGGGGGCCAAGCATCGAACCCACAAACTTTCGGAATTCAGTCTCTTCTGCAATCCCTGCTACTATGTCAAAATCTAAAAACAAACAAACAAACAAACCAATAAATAAATAAATCCCTGTGTTCACTCTCTGTGTCCATATCAGTTTGGCTTTAAAGCATATTCTGACATGCATATTATCTGACAACTTGAAAACAGTGTTCACTTTCCCTTGAAGGGAGGGATCATGTTTATTGAGCGGGTTAAAAATGTCACACAGGTAAACAAGTTTCAAGAAGATCAGTGTTGCTGAAAAACTGCCAGTTCTGACTGTTTTTCCAGAATAAATCTCTGCAGGGACTCCCTTAACTTAAAAACTCTATTAACCAGCAATTTTCCTCTTGAAGGTAATCTAACTTCTGGGTACAAGATAAGGTGTCAATGTTCAGCATTCATCTCTTTACAAAGCTACTCAAACCTATGTGAATTAAGGGAATATACTTTGTCTGTTTTTATTTAGTTCTCCCTTTTCATTTAGCCATTCTCAGTTCTTCTTTTCCTTTCGGCTTGTCCCTTTAGGGGTCGCCACAGCGCGTCATACTTTTCCATGTAAGCCTATCTCCTGCATCCTCCTCTCGAACACCAACTGCCCTCATGTCTTCCCTCATGACATCCATCAATTTTATCCAACCTGGTCACTCTGAAAGCGAACCTCAACATCTTAATTTCCGCCACCTCCAACTCTGCTTCCTGTTGTCTCTTCAGTGCCACTGTCTCTAATCCGTACATCATGGCTGGCCTCACCATCCATCCATTTTCTGAGCCGCTTATCCTCACAAGGGTCAAATAATGCATCTGTGGTACTTTTTCTAGGCATGAAACCATACTGCTGCTCGCAAATACTAATTTCTGTCCTGAGTCTACTCTTTCCCATAACATCATTGTGTGGCTCATCAACTTTATTCCTCGATATTTCCCACAGCTTTGCACATCACCCTTGTTCTTAAAAATGGGCACCAGCACACTTTTCCTCCATTCCTCAGGCATTTTCTCACGTGCTAGAATTCTATTGAACAAGCTGGTCAAAAACTTCAGAGCCACCTCTCCTAGATGCTTTGCATACCTCCAGAGGAATGTCATCAGGACCAACTGCCTTTCCATTTTTCATCCTCTTTAATGCCTTTCTAACTTCCCCCTTACTAATCATTGCCACTTCCCGGTCCACCACACTTGCCTCTTCTACTCTCCCTTCTCTCTCATTTTCCACTTCTTCTTAGACAACCTTTTTCCTTGTATGATTTCCTCTACTGTGAGGTTCCACCACCAAGTCTCCTTCTCTCCTTTCCTGCCAGAAGATACACCAAGTACTCTCCTGCCCGCCTCTCTGATCACATTGGCTGGAGTGGTCCAGTCTTCTGGAAGCTCCTCCTGTATACCGAGAGCCTGTCTCACCTCTTCCCGAAAAGCTGCACAACACTTGTCCTGTCTCAGCTTCCACCACATGGTTCTTTGCTCTGCCTTTGTCTTCCTAATCTTCCTCCCCACCACCAGAGTCGTCTTACACACCACCAGAGTCATCTTACACACCACCATTTTATGCTGTCGAGCCACACTCTCCTCTACCACTACCTCACAGTCAGTAACCTCCTTCAGATTACACCGTTTGCACAAAATGTAATCCACCTGCGTGCCTCTACCTCCGCTCTTGTAGGTCACCCTATTTTTCTGCCTCTTCGGGAAAAAGGTGTTTACTACAGCCATTTGCATCCTTTTTGCAAAGTCTTCCACAATCTGTCCCTCCAAGTTCCTTTCCTGGATGCCTCACTTACCCATCACTTCTTCATCACCCCTATTTCCTTCACCAACATGTCCATTACAATCTGCACCAATCACGACTATCTCCCTGTCTGGGATGCTCAGAACTACGTACTTCATCAAGCTCCTTCCAGAATTTCTCTTTCACCTCTACGTCACATCCTACCTGTGGGGCATAGCCACTAATCACATTATACATACTACCCTCAATTATATTATACATACTACCCTCAATTTGAAGTTTCAGCCTCATCCCTCGATCTGATACTCTTTTCACATCCAAGACATTCTTAGCCAACTCTTCTTTTAAAATAACCCCGACTCCATTTCTCTTACCATCTACACGATGGTAAAATAATTTAAACCCTGCCCCTAAACTTCTAGCCTTAGTGCCTTTCCACCTGGTCTCCTGGACACACAATACGTCAACCTTTCTCCTAATCATCATGTCAACCAACTCCCAAGATTTTCCTGTCATAGTCCCAACATTCAAAGTCCCCACATTCAGTTCTAGGCTCTGTGCTTTCCTCTTCTCTTTCTGCCGAAGAACCCACTTTCCACCTCTTCTTCGACTTCGACCCACATTAGCTGAATTTCCACCGGCGGCCTGCAGTTTGATGGCGCCTGTGGCGGACGTTGTTAACCTGGGCCACGACCCATCCGGTATGGAATTCTTTGGATGAACGCTCATATTTTTTTGGCAAATTTTTAAGCCGGATGCCCTTCCTGACGCAACCCTCTGCATTTATCCGGGCTTCGGCCTACAGTTTGCACTGGCTTGTGTCCCCCATAGGGCTACATTTAGTCTTTCTCAGTTTATTGTCATATTGTTAGTGCTCCCGTTGGGAGGAGGAACCAGGTACAGTTATGAAAGAGCACAGTTCAAGCAAAGGACTTGGTTACAATCCCATTCGGCCAGTGTTCCCTGAGGTGATAGAAATTTTGTCGTTGGATGCGAGAGAGGGACTTAGTGCTGAATTTGAAGCTTATTGGCTTTATTGGGGTCATCAGGTGGGTACCCTCCTTTACTTGTGTTTCAAAGATTAGCCCACAACACCTCCAAAAGGCTCATCGGCAAAAACCGGCGTCGAGGTGGGAAAAGGGGACAACTGTCCAGGGTCCCTGAGCATTTGTGGGCCCCCAGGCTGTCCAGCAGGCCTCCCCCTCCACCCTCTATTGACAAATACATTCTCAGAGATAAGAACCGTTACCCTTACCCACCGTTGATAAATACTTTCTGGAAGGAAACACCAATGAAGGTGTAGAAGCATCTCCAGGATGAAAAAATGGACAGCACCCGATTTAAAGCATCTGAATACGCTGATTTTTTTTCTGTCAATATGGGGTGCTGTTTGTACATTAATGAGGGGGGGAAAGGATTTTAAATGATTTTAGCAAATGGCTGCAAAAAACAAAGAGTGAAAATTTTAAGGGGGTCTGAATACATTCCATACCCACAGTGTGTGTGTGTGTGTGTGTATACACTAACGGTTGTATATATATACACTAACGGTTGTATGTAAAATGTGTGTGTGTGTGTGTGTGTGTATGTGTGTGTATGTGTGTGTATGTGTGTGTATGTGTGTGTGTGTGGAGTGATGTAACGCATTTCGCTTTACTCCATAAATCCGCCATTTTCAGTAACGAGCGAAGTCCCAGGAAAGTAATTAGACTACAGTTACTTCTTCTATCTAACAATAGTTACTTTTGCATCATCAGTGTCTCTCACCAAATAGTAATTTGTAGCTGGTCATTAAAACAAAGAGCAGACTAAATGTGTAGAAGCATTTAACCGAGACCACTCTTTTTTGCCAACGAATAGAAGAAAGCGATTGGGATACACTTGTTGATTCTAGTTGATTCTCCTCAGAACTGTGAGGCAGATGTGCTAACAAGTCACCCACCGTGCCGCCATGTTTGATTGTTGTTACGTTTTTATTTGCACCTTAAGAATACAGTTTTACTTTGTTGGTTAATTATTCATACCGAGTGCGTGATCATCAATTAAAATACTTATCTTAAATAATATTTACAATGAAAAGTGAGAACTCTCAACTTTGTGTGTGAGCTTGTTGAACGCGCTTGCACGGCTGACGTCACGTAGTAAGAAAAAAAGTTTTCTCGCTCTTTGCATCAAAATTACTGTAGTGGGAGCAATAGTGTGCGTGTTTGTGTGTGTCACTCACTTTCACGTTTATGTACACGCATGCACAAAGGCACGCACACGCACACACACAGTTGCTTTCATGGACCACAATCGGCAGTGTACTGACAATGGTGTGCTTGTTTACATTTAGGAACTTACTGAGTTGTGTTGGCATGTCAAGTCTGCACTAAGTTGCTGATTTAATGTGGCTTCAACTACACTAATATTTAAGCTATTGCTTCATGTTGATGACATTCTGTAACTTGTGTGGCGTACATTACCAAGTAATGGGTGCGGTTAAGCTAATGCTTTTTTTGTACTGTGGATAAGTGATAGTCCTTGCCACTTGGCAGCTGCCGAAAGTAACTAAAAAGTTACTTTTTTCTAACTTAGTTACTTTTGATCCGTAAAGTGACCAAGTTACTTTTTCAAGGTTAACTGTGGCAACACTGTGTGTGTGTGTGTGTGTGTGTGTGTGTGTGTGTGTGTGTGTGTGTGAGTGCATGTGCGCGTGCGTGTAACTAATACATCACAGTTCGATGGCCTATTTCAAGCCAATATGGACTATTTCGGGCTGACACTTTGACTTTGTCACAGGGATGACATTGCAGAAATCAACATTAGTGATGACCCTTTGATTTATTGGAGCGCTGGGAAAGCTTCCAGTTCGTTTCTGGGAAAGTCTGTGAGAATGATGGAATTTGGTGGTTCCTTACGTGTCCAGTCACACTGACTATGAATATTTTTCAATGTCTTAACTAAAGCGAACCAAAACTAACATCCACCACCATCTTAGAAGTTTACACATTTAATTGAATAGAGGTGAACGTTCCGTCTTGAATGAGCTGTAATAATGATATAACATGTCTAGTGTTGACGTGTGTGTAAAATGTATTGTTAGGCCTATTTATTGAAGACATTATTCGTGACATGTCACTGATGGTATCGTGGTACATTCGCCTGACTTCGGTGCAGGCAGCGTGGGTTCAGTTCCCACTCAGTGACGGTGTGAATGTGAGTCTGAATGGTTGTGTGTCTCTACCATATACACTATGTGCCCTGCGACTGACTAGCGACCAGTTCAGGGTGTAGTCTGCCTTTCGCCCAAAGTAAGCTGGGATAGGCTCCAGCACCATGTGAGCCTGAATAGGATAAGTTGGTGTCGATGGAATGGATGGCTTATTATTGACAATTTAAAATCCCCATTTGCCCCTCTACCTTTCTAACTCTGATACATATGGTCTTCATGCTGTAGCTCCAGTCTGAAAAACATGTGGTTTGATTTAGTGCTGTGGAAAGATTAAATGGGGAACTTGGAGAAGTGACAAAGAGCTGTGTCCTTTCTTGTTCTCAATTTTTTAACTACATCTCTCGGAAGCTTTTATCAAAGCTAGAGTAATGCTCAGGGCTGAATACCTGAAGCCTTATTGTGCTCCTTTTTGTGGACCATGACTTGGTTTATGTGGTGTTCGGCAGCCTTGCCAGACTTATTTGGATAGTTTCCTCTGTTTTTAGGATATGACGCAATATCTCTATTAACGTTAGTAACAATAAAATAAAATGAAAAAAATAATAATTGAGAGACGTGGTGGTGTATGAATGTCAGGAAAGATGCAATACTGATAATGTTCTTCATAGATATGGCAAAAAAAGTAAGTTGTAATGAAGGTAGAATGTCAGCACAAAGGAACAGTGTTTTCAAGTTGAGCATGGGAAATGTATCTTAAATAAAACAAGTATTTTACTGCTGTTGACAAGTTGTACTATTTAATGAAATGGCGCAAGAGCAGGCTAGCATGAAGTCAGTCAGCATATGCCAGTTAGAGGAAATAATTTAAGTCAATGACGTCAAATGAACCACCAATGTGCAATTCACTGCAATTAGAAAACGGACACCTGACCCTGGCTCGAAGTTTTGTTCATGCAGTCCCAACACGTACGTTTTTACGTAACAGGAGACATAAAATCCATTTTAAATACTGATGTCTAACAAGTGCAAATGAAGGCTTCAACTCATGTTGCGCTCTTGGTTTCATTCCATCCATCCATTTTCGATGCTGCCTCTCCTCAAAGTACAGCTGAAGGTTCCGTGTCAATGCCAAGACTGTCCGTGAACCAAAAATAGTGCATGAACCGAGGCAAAATTTTGTTCTGTTTATGTTCATTGATCGGTGCGTTCATGAACCGAGGTTCCATGCTGTATTATAACAAATGGAAAAAAATAACTTTTTTAGTATGTGATTGATAACCAACCAACAGGGCACCTGGTGTCCACTAAAAGATGGCTTAGACAGCAAAATGAAAAACAATAAGACAATCAATCAGATAATTAAGAATGCAGAAACATTTATTGGTTAGAATATTTTTCACAGATACAATGAATGAGTGTTTGCTTTGCTATCATGCACTTATACTGTACATGGACTAGCATTGTCTGAACTACTGTAACAAATGACTATTGCTCCTCTTCTGTCAGTGGATTATTAACAGCTGGCCAGAACAAATAAACTAGATGTCGGATGTCTCATATTATGAACTGTAGTGATTTCTGTTTTATAAATTAAATTAGGAACATTTATAAAAGTGAACTCTTCTCATGTTGTGGATGCATCATATTAACATATATTTACCTACAGTAGATCTCAGTGCAAATACCGTTGTAGCAGAAAGATCCATAACATGTAAGTACCGACAGAATGATGCATTGACTTATTTGTAAAGCACAAATTGAGATTCTAATGTTTTGTAGTTGTGGAGCTACATTGACATGCATTTTAATATAACTGACTAAATATTAGTCTAGCTCTATAACAAGTCTTCTAAAAACTCACATTTTCATTGTGACAGTTAGCTTGATTTACACTACTAACTACTCCTCAAGCAGCAACGCTGACGGCGAGACGAAAAACGCTAACAAAATCATTCACTCAAATATGTAAGAAAAAAAATATTTCTAATGTCTCCCTACCTCCCACAAAATATGAAAAAGGAATCAGTGACTTTACCAACCGATACAACTCACATATGAGCACTGCTGTCACAACAGCCTGAGCTGTCAATCCTGCCACTCATTCCTTTAAGAAAAGACAGATAAATCCACAGAATGAAACACCACATAAATTCAAAGTTTATCAGGACAAAAAAAAACAAAAAAAAACAATCCAGACTAACTGTGGAAATGGCCAATAAATATACAGCTTGCGGGGATTCGAAGTACAACCCCAATTCCAATGAAGTTGGTGTAAAATGAGGACTATGAGTAAGAAATACTGAATAGTAGTCAATTCTTTATCTGAGCGGTAGGTTTCCATCTGATCCCAAACAATAAATATTCAACAATTTCCCCAAAACCCTGTTTTGCAATTTTTTTGCCAAGATACGCGCAGACGAGGAGCCAAGTGCCTAACATTTGTCATATGATTGCTTGCTGTTAATGGGAAAATACAGGGCATTTACAGTACATTGGGCTTTTTCAATGTCTACATTTCCACTCTTAATCATCTCATGTTTGGAAAACATGATTATATCTGAATGAGGCTTTATCAATTAGCAGTAATAAAGTAATCGTCTGAGAAGTCAGGCTGTTATAACGGTGAAACATAACATTCAGAACTCACTATCGTTGTGAGTCCACCAAGCAGAACAGGTTTTTCAGTTTGGTACACTTTCAAAGTCGTAAGGAATGCCAATATTACAATTGTATGGTTAAACTGAAGAAAGAGATTTTTATGTTTTGTTTTTTTTTTGAGGGGGGGGGGGGGGGAGTGCGTCATATTGAGATCTCAATTACTGTTACCCAGGGCACCGTAAGGGGGAGAAAAGTCATGACGATTCTAAGGGCCAGTGACTGACAGGGACTGACTTCATTTTACAGTACTGGAGTGGCCCAAACTGATATTTTTTTCATGCAGCCCCAAATTCCTGGTGATGTCATGTTGCTAACATACTAATGCACTTGATCGCCCCCCCAAAAACTACTATTAGGTTTGTGGACAGACCACAGTGGTAAATAATGGTGCAGTGTTGATTGGTTGATGGAGAATTTTCACCTTCAGCATGAATAGAATGGGAAGAGCATTGTGATATTGCATGTTTTGTAAATGCCATTTTTTTTAGTGTGGATTCGAATGGATTTAAAAGTTTGTATTTCTCGGTTACAGAAAATGTTAAGAGCCATCAAGTCCTTATTCTTGTTTGAATTTGTCACATTGCGCTGGTATGATTTTTATGCTATTTACCTGGCATCATCATCATCCCGCCTATTAAAATCATAGCTTACTATACAGTACTTAACCATACCACAGTGAATCAAACTGAGCTGTTCTGCATGGTGGAAACATGGCTGACAAACCTTGGTCACTACTGGTATAAAATGCAATAACTACAGTTTCTTTCATATAAAATATAAAGTTAAGCCAAGTAAATCATATTGACCACCGTGTTCCACTGATCTCAGGCTCACCTCCGCCTTTCACCCATTTCTACGGGTGCGCTCTGTTAAGGCTAGGTTAGGTGACATAAGCATATGGTATGTCATCAAAAACTATTTGCAACGTGTACCTTTTGACAGTGTTACGTAACAAGTTTTAATGTCTCCTGATGAACTACGAGTCTCTATGACATGGACAGTAACCGAGGTTAGCCCCAACTGCTGTTTAAACCTAAGTGATTGCTTCCTGATTCTCAGGCCGCCAGCCAGGTTTACACATCCAGGTCGTCTGGCCTAGCTCGGCTGCTCATCCGGCTACTAGCCCGGCTGCAGGGCCTGGCGTCCATTAGTGCCAGAGGTTGCATCTCGTGTCCTGCTGATGAGGACAGTTTCTTATGCTCGTGGGTTTCGTCGGGGAAGTCAAAGGCTTGTGCATGGGAGTTTGAAATAGTGCTCCCTCCTCCTCCAATCTGGCCGAGGCGGTTCTGCTCTGTGGAATAGTTGGCCCAGTTCTGCTCATGGGCCTGTTTGTTAAAATTACGACACGAGCCTGTCCCCCTCTCTCCGGTGGCTAACTTGTAACCTGGGGGCGACATCGGTGAGAGTGGGGCAGTAGGGGAAGAGCAGCCGTTATAGTAAGCATACTTGGTAGTGGAGAGTTCCTTGGGGGTTGGACTCAAAGTGCCCCCACTAGGGTAGAGAGTTGGCTGCTGTTGGCCCTTCACACGATCTTTGATCCTCTTGAAAAACACATAGAAGAGTTCGATGACGTTAAGCAACAGGGATACCAGTGAAACCACCAGCATGAAGATAATGAAGACGGTCTTTTCTGTGGGACGGGACAGGAAACAGTCCACCCTATGTGGGCACGGAGACCTCTCACATGTATAGACCGCTGACAGGCTGAAGCCATAAATGTACCACTGGATCACAAGAAAGCCCACTTCAAACATGGACTTAAAAAAAATGCTGACTATATAGGTTCTGAGCAGTGCCCCCTTCATCTTTACTTTGCCATGCTCATCAATACCATACTTGAGCTTTTTCATTTCAATTTTCTTCAGAGGGAGTTCAACATCACCCCCGTCATTTTGTACAACTTTGAGCACTTCCTCCTTCCTGTTCAGTTTCTGTTCCTTCCTGTTCAGATAAAAGACATGAGCCAGATAAAGTAGTGTAGGGGTTGATACGAAGATGATCTGGAGGACCCAGAATCTGACGTGTGAGATGGGGAAGGATTTATCATAGCAGACGTTCTCGCAACCAGGCTGTTGGGTGTTACATTTGAAGGCAGACTGCTCATCTCCCCAGGCAGATTCTACTGCTGTGCCCAGGACCAGGATTCTGAAGATGAAGAGGACAGATAGCCAGACCTTCCCCCCAGCAGTGGAGTAGGCCTGGACCTTATCCAACAAACGACCAAGAGCACTCCAATCGCCCATCCTCAAGGAGCCTTCGCTGGAAAAATAAAACAAATCAACATGTAAGAATATGACAAATCAAGACACATTTTGCATGGTAACTAATCATCAAGCACGCTTCGTTGTACACATATGTGCTTGAGAGACCTCTTTAGGCTCAAGTACAAGAATCCAAAACAGTGGAACTTCTCGAGGCAAACACCCATCATGTCATACAAATCACAATCTGACCAAGACTTTATGGAAATGCTTCTCGAGGCACAGACACCGTAACATCACATTGCATCTAATGATTATCTCTGCATGTTTTGTTTTTCATTTCGCTTTTTGTGTGTTTTTCTTCTACAAAGGAAGGATGAGCCTCAACAAGAGCTGTTAAGAGAATATTTTACGAAGAGAAAAAGAAGAAGAATATAAACTGAAGGCTACAGTCCATGTACACTGGACTCCTTTTAACCATCAACTGTGTGAGAACTTTGTCTGCTATAAGTGGAGCATGAAAAAGGAAAAGGAAAACTCCAATTTTGACTACTCTTGTCACTACTTTGGACTTGATGTGGTAGCTACAACACCAAGTGTTTCCGTTGTACCGTCTGTATATTGTTGGAGTTTATTGGTCCTCATGAAACAAGCACACAGTCTAATTCAGTTGCCGAGTCCAGACACAGGAAACACATTTTGGTCACTCAGAGCAACACAATCTTGTAAATTTGAGAAAGTATGCCACAATCTAACACCCAATGTGACTCGTTAAGTGAGACATTACATAAGTGCAGAAAGTTTAACTAAGCCTTGGATTAGAGACATACCCATGAATCATGGCATCAAGATTAGCTTTGATACACAGTTTGAAAATATACTGTACAATTAACTTTGGATTATTCCAAAGCAAACTGGTTGGAACTCTTGAATAAAAACATTTCAGTCACATGAAGGGTTTTATCTTAAGTATTTCCCTGCTGCAATCTTTTACAGCAAACCCTTGAGCCAGTGTCAAGTGAGAATGCATGTAAACAAAATGGTTTTGATCATTTTCAAAACCTATAATTTGTATACTGTATATTGTTGCCGTTACCGCCCACCACTTGTATGTTCATTGTATAGAGTTGAAGCTATGCGCTCTTTCGAATGCGCCAGGAACAAGCACAAATGAGATGTAGCAGACATGAAGCTTCAGTGAACACCCCGAAAAGAAATCTGCCAAATAACAGTGTGTGTGTGTGTCCCCCGCCACGTTCTCCATCAAGATGTCGCACGAATAAAGCTGCTCAGTTATGAGGATGTGAAGCCAATGTAACATTGTAAAGTGTGTGTGGAGCAGACCGGAAAACCCTGCTGGGAGCTTCTTTCCACACTGCTCATACTGTCTGTTGACAGCTTAGTGCTGACCATTGGGACAACTCAGTCTGAAGGCAAGTGCAATCTGTACATTTGACTTGCAACTTATATAGAGTCACGTGGAATTGGCAGATTTCAATGATCTTAACCTTGATGACCAAATGTAGCCGAATGTTTTTAGACTGTGAGAGGACGTTCGGGAGAATTCACCAAAGCTCGGAGAGAGGATGCAAACGTCACGCAGAAAGGCCATTCTGCGTTCCCATTGAAATGGCCTGTAAATGATGTGAACTTAACCGCAATTGTGCTGAAAAACATTGCTGAAATACGTCTAGTGGCATTATAGCATATCCTGAATACATTGAAAGCAATAATTATGTCCGCAAAGCACTAAGAGCTGCGTACTTTGACACATTTTCATTCATTTTTAACCCGAGTGACACCAGTGACATGCAGGACAACTTTTTTAAAAGGAAGGATACTGAAAAAGTCAATATTTCAAGCCATGAATATTAAGAATGATAGGAACACTATCAACAAAAAGTTAAGGTTTGAAGGCTTTGAATCTGTTTTAAGAAATAGTGAGAGGAATAAACGCTGCTTTGTGCCACTTACCAGTCTTTTGGGTCCAGTATTTTGCAATATTTTTGTTGTGTCATTAAATAGCATTCTCGCATACTTTTTTGGGGGTGGGGGTCAAGCACAAATGTAGCAAATATTATTTTTTTTTTTTCTTGTGACATACGGTAGACTTTCATATCACCGTGGCCAGGCATCTTAAATCATTTATTGTAGAAATAGAGCGCCCACGCGTCTGTTCTTTCAGTCACTGGCGCAAGAATCAGTCATAGACTGTACTGTGTATTCCTACTTTTAAGACAATAACTGGTTTTGGTGACTGAATTAAATAAAAATAGTTGTTGTTTTTGTCCTTTGACCGAATTGGGATATATACCCTCATAAGGTGGTTGTTCATCTTGATCCATTTCTGATGCCACATGTGCCCAAAGTGATTTTATGACAAGACAAAGCACCTTATCCCGCAACCTCGATGCTTGTGGGGGTCATATGCTCAATCATGCCAAGTGACATTAAAAACAAGAAATCATTTTGTAATTATTAGACACAAGGGATTCCCGCCAATTTCTCCATGAGTGGCTTTAGCGGTAAATGATTGAGACAGCACAGACCAATCCAACACAATGCCTGCCCCACACAGCAGATGGGCAGAAGACTCAGGATATGCATGGAAAAAAAACAAGTCCCGGTTTGAGGTTTCCTGCTATTCCGCAGCAGCGGAACAATCTTTTTTTAGATGGTTTCACAGCTGTAAAGTGACTGGGACAGGAGTCTTTCGTGAAATCAAATGATTGACTCAAAGGTTCAGTGGTCTACAGTTAAAGTTAAAGTGGCCTCACCCCAAAACAAAAAAAAAACAAATAAAAAAGACGAAGGGAAGATTACAGTTTTTCTGAGAAGAAAATCCAAGGGTATATTTCTATTACTATTGTTAATAATTACCCAAATTCATGTGGTCAGAAAGTGCAGCTCTCTGTTTGCGCGTCTACACATTATTTAGAGGCTAGTTTTGAATGAAGTAGAGTGTTTGAAGCTTGAAACTTACCTGGAAAGTTACAGGGAGGAAAACAGTGAGCCCGGCGGGACTCGTTCCGTTAAGTTAATTGGAAATCACTCTCCAGAGAGGTCGACATCCAAGTTTGGGACCAGACGAGAAACTGAGCCCAACTTATCAAACTTCCCTTATAAGTGTCCCGTCAGAGGAGGGAGTGACCTGACCTTGACGTCAAGACCCCAAGCCCCTCTCGCTCCCGATGAGGATGGGGGGGGGGGGGGGGGGGGGGGGGGGGCGACGACACACTTTTACTTTAGGTAGGCCAACTCAGGAAAAGGTTCAAATTATTTGAATGAACTAATAAGCGTGTGACTTATTAAACTTTACAAAATATTAAAAAATAAAAATTAAAAAAAAAAATGTATCAACCATTTTCTCATTTTCTCAAAACTAATTAAATCCATCGTAATCAGGCACGTCTTTATCAAAACACGTCCAGATGTGTACGGACACATTAACAATCAAATTTAAGTAGTCCCGAAATTCAATTTTGATCGCTATTGGTCAAGAGTTTGCGCAGGACCTCATACGTTTGTAATGGTATCGACAAAAAAAAAAATGGATTTTTATATTTTTCTTATTTTTCTCTCGCGTTTCAAGCGAATTCGTCAGCTAAAACGCGAAATATTTCCACTCTCGTTTCGACAAACACGAATTTTAAACTGATCATTGTTTCGTTCCAAGCTTAGCTGTTGTTTCATTTCAAAAAGCCCTACCATAATGAATAGTGTTAAAAGTCTTCTTTCAAAGCACTCAGTAAGAACAAACTGTCTTCAAAATCTGCGCGTAAAACAAACTTTTCATTGGAAAAAAAAGTTTCTCTGTTTTCCGTAAACTGTTCTTGTTTTGATTTGCTTGTATATACCACCACCTAGTGGCTGAATTAATACATTGCAGATGCAACGGTACGCGTACTCTTGACTGTAGCGCAATACTCTATGTACTATTGTATGGTTTATGTTATGGACTTATGACTTACTCACTTTATCTGTGATGAATTTTCATCCAGCCAAACAATTCAGTGATTTATCATGCAAAATTGACACGCAACTATACTATACAATTAAAAATGTAATCATTCATCTCGGTAAACGTTTTTATTTAAATGTCATTGTAGTAATGCATCCATCTGAGAGTAAATAGCTAAATAGCTTTCTTCTGTCCTCATAATAGGGTCGCAGGTGGCCTGGAAGTCGGGGTACCCGGAGAAATCCCGCGTAAGCACTGGAGAACATACAAACGCCACACGGGAAGGCCGCTCAGAATTTGGAACACAAGGGGACGACGTTGTAAGAACTGTTATTAAGTGCGTGTCTGCATAAATAAATGACATGAGGAAAAATATGTCTGCAATCAATCAAGTTTTTTTTTTTTTTTTTTTGCAATTTTATTTATTTATTTTTAAATGATCGACATATTTTAGTCGGGGGTGTGAGCACATCTGCCTCACATTTCTGACGGTTCAAATCCCGGCCCCGCCTGTGAGGAGTTCTCCCCGTGCCTGTGGGGGCACTCCGGTTTCCTCCCACATCCCAAAAACATGCATGGTAGGTTGATTGAAGACTAAATTGAACCGTTGATGTGAATGTTTGTTTGGTTTCTATGTGCCCTGCGATTGGCTGGCGACCAGTTCCTCTCGCCCGAAGATCGCTGCGATAGCCTCCACCCTAGTGAGGATAAACAGTACAGAAAATGGATGGATACCAGTGACATGCGCTCAGGGTAGGCAAGTCAGGCAGAGCCTCACTGCCCCCTGGTGGTCTTTCCTTTCCACTGCATGGGAATCGTAAATAAAACCTTACGATTACATCAAAAATGTAGTTCTATGTCCATGCTTTCCATCGATTTTCTTTTTCAATCCAGTAATTTCAATGATTTCATCATTAAAATAGCTGAATTTTCATATTTCCTGTTCAAATGCATACGAAGCGCAATTACGCGTCACGCACACATCCATTCAGGCGGGCTGCGATTGGTCCGTGGCTTCGCACAAGAGACATTGGTGTTTCCTCATTACATCGCCAATAATATACGTTTTATCACACATCTACTGCACTTATTGACATCTAACAGACTGTCTAATATATTTAATGAAAGTGTGTGACATATAGTCTTTCTTATCGTCAGTGCCTCACCAATCATGAACCTCACCGCACGTCACTGATTAGATACATATTTTAGTACAAACACACGTGTATTTATGAATGTGTGTATTTATATATATATACAGTATCTAAGTGCACACACGCGCACGCACACACATAGACATACACACACATATATACAAAAATTCCCCCAATTTGATGGCAGCATAACCAAAAACAAAAAACAAAAATGTGAATACATATGTTGACAGAAACTTCCAAGAAGTTGTTGTTGGAGTCCGGTCACAAAGAGAAAGGAAGGTGAGAGAAGGAGAGAAAGGCGAGAGGCCTGAAAGAAAAAAAAAATCCAGTTGTGAAAAGCAGCTCCAATAGTGACACCCTGGTTCCACTGGAGACAGACCATGAGATCTCTGATTCCTCAAGTGATGAGGAAAATACTGAGCACACAGTGGGGTACTTTGTAGTAGTGAACTTCAAAACTAAATCTGGAAGTTACAACTGCATTGGTCAGCAGCAGAAGGTGGATGGTGACGACCTAGAGGCCTATTTAAGATGGGGACCGGTGATGTGTTCCAACTACAGGGGGATCACACTCCTCAACCTCCTCGGTAAGGTCTATTGGAGGTTTCTGAAGAGGAGGGTCCGTCTGGAAGTCGATTCTCAGATTCAGGAGGTGCAGTGTGGTTTTCGTCCTGGCTGTGGAATCCTTGGACCAGCTCTACACCCTCAGAAGTGTCCTCAAGGGTGCATGGGAGTTCATCCAACCAGTCTACATGTGTTATGTGGACTTGGAGAAGGCTTTCGACTGCGTTCCCCGGGGAGTGCTGTGGATGGTGCTCCGGGAATATGGGGTACCAGACTAATAAGGGCTGGCTGTAGGATATGTGTCAGAATTTGAACCGCATTGCCATCAATAAGTGGAATATGTTTCCAGTGAGAGTTGGACTCCGCCAAAGCTTCCCTATGTCACTGATCCTGTTCATTACCTTTATGGACATAATTTCTTGGCACAGCTGAGTTGTTGAGAGGGTCCGGTTTTGTGGCCTCAGCATTGCATCTCTGCTTTTTGCAGATGATGTGGTTCTGATGGCTTCATCGAGCTGTGACCTTCAACTCTGGAGAGCTGCGCAGCCGAGTGTGAAGCGGCTGGGATGAAAATCAGCACCTCTCAATCTGAGACCATGGTCCTCAGTTGGAAAAGGGTGGAGTGCCCTCTTCGGGCCGAGGAAGAGATCCTGCCCCAAGTGGGGGAGTTCCAGTATCTCGGGGTCTTGTTCACGGGTGAGGGAAAACTGGAGCGGGAGATCGACAGATGGATCGGTGCGGCGTCTGCAGTGATTCGGATTCTGTATTGGTCTGTCATGGTGATGAAGGAGCTGAGGCAAAAGGCAAAGCTCTCAATTCACCAGTCGATCTACGTTCCTACCCTAACCTTGGTCACGAGCTGTGGGTCGTGAACAAGAGGAAGATTACGGATCCAAGCAGCTAAAATGAGTTTCCTCTGCAGGGTATCCGGGCTCTCCCATAGAGATATGGTGAGAAGCTCGGTCATCCAGGAGGGGCTCAGAGTTGAGCCGTTGCTCCTCCGCATCGAGATGAGCCAGATGTGGCTCCGGCTTCCGGTTAGGATGCCCCCCAGACGCCACCCTGGCGAGGTGTTCCGGGCACGCCACACACCGGACGACCCCGGACATCCTGGAGAGACTATGTCCCTCGGCTGGGAATGCCTCGGGATCCCCCCGGAAGAGCTGAACGAAGCTGAACAGGAAAGTGTGGGCTTCCCTGTTTAAGCTGCTGCCCCGGTGACCTGACCTCGGATAAGCGGAAGAATATGGATGGCAAAGGGGCAGGTGCTTGAGCACCACCTAGTGGCTATGTGTGCACATGCCTGATAACAATCATAGATTTTTATTTTTTCAAATACCACAAAGTCTGTGCGGACCAGCTCGCTCCAGTCTTCACACAGATCTTCAAGAGATCTCTGGAACTATGCGAAGTACCATCCTGTTTCAAACGCTCCACCATCATCCCAGTCCCCAAGAAACCTGCAATCTCGGGTCTGAATGACGACAGGCCTGTCGCTTTGACATCTGTGGTCATGAAGTCCTTTGAACGCCTCGTGCTGGACCACCTCAAGAACGTCACAGGTCCCCTGCTGGACCCCCTGCAGTTTGCCTACCGAGCAAATATGGTCTGAGGATGATGCAGTCAACATGGGAGTGCACTTCATCCTAGAACACTTCAACAGCGCGGGGATCCTGTTTGTGGACTTGTTTGTGGACTTGTGGACAGCTCTGCGTTCAATACCATCCTCCCCGAACTCCTCTTCTCCAAGCTTTCCAGCTCAGCGTCTCGCCTGCTATCTGCCAGTGGATTTGTAGCTTCCTGACGGGCAGGACACAGCAGGTTAGGCTGGGGGACACCACCTCATCTAGACCCACCACCAGCACCGGGGCGCCCCAAGGATGTGTCCTCTCTCCGCTGCTCTTCTCTCTCTACACGAACGACTGCACCTCAACTCACCCGGCTGTCAAACTCCTGAAGTTTGCAGACGACACCACAGTTATCGGCCTCATCAAAGACGGTGACGAGTCTGGGTAATGACAGGAAGTGGAGCGGCTGGAGCTGTGGTGCGGCCGACACTACCTGGAGCTGAACACACTCAAGAATGTAGAGATGATCATGGACTTCAGGAGGCATCCTTCGCCACAGCTGCCCCTCACGCTGTCCAACTGCCCTGTGTCAACTATCGAGACCTTCAAGTTCCTGGGAATTACAGTCTCTCAGGACCTGAATTGGGAGATCAACATCAACTCCCTCCTCAAAAAGGCCCAGCAGAGGATATACTTCCTGTGGCTTTTGAGGAAGCACGGCCTGCCACAGGAGCTGTTGAGGCAGATTCTCTACAGCAGTCATCGAATCAGTCCTGTGTTCTTCCATCACAGTCTAGTTTGGTGCTGCAACAAAAAAGGACAAACTGTAACTACAACGGACAATCAAAACTGCTGAAAAGATTGTCGGTACCCCCCTACCCACCCTTGAGGACTTGCACGCTGCCAGAACTAAGACAAGAGCATGGAAAATCCTCTTGGACCCTCCACATCCCTGGTCACCACCTCTTCCAGCTCCTTCCCTCAGGTAGGCGCTACCGAACAATGCAAACTAAAACTAGCAGACATTCCAACAATTTCTTCCCGCTTGCCATTAACTTCTGAAACAGTTAATTCCATTGTAACATGCTGCCAATTTTGTCTTGAGTTTCTAGTCACATTTCTGTCGGGTCAATTATACCTTTCTCGTGCAGTCACTGTAGTAGTCTCGCCACGCTGCACTATTTGCATATCTGTTGTTGACCAATACTGACCGCTCATGTGCCTGAGTAGTATCTGCAACATTTACACAATCGACGTTGTCCCAGATTAACGCACTATGAGTCACTTTAAACTGTATACATTTCTTGAAGTCTCTGCACCCTTTGCACAATTGTCATTGTACCGGACTATTGTTCTATGACAAACATTCATTTCAAACTGCTCTAATTGCTAGAGGACTCTTTTTGCACAATTGTCAAAAAATATATATATATTTATATATATCCATCCATTTTCTGAGCCGCTTCTCCTCACTCGGGTCGCGGACGTGCTGGAGCCTATCCCAGCTATCATCGGGCAGGAGGCGGGGTACACCCTGAACTGGTTGCCAGCCAATCGCAGGGCACATACAAACAAACAACATTCACACCTACGGGCAATTTAGAGTCCCCAATTCATGCATGTTTTTGGGATATGGGAGGAAACCGGAGCGCCCGGAGAAAACCCACCCACGCATATATATATATATATATATATATATATATATATATATATATTTTTTTTTTTTTTTTTTTTTTTTTTTTTTTTAATATATATATATATATATATATATATTATATATAGTTTTTAAATATTTATATTTATATATTTTATATATATATATATAAATTAATTGTACTGGCATTACCACATTCCTGGCAACCCTTTACTGCTCAGTGACTGTTTTTTTTTTATGTCTTTATGTCTCAAAAGTATTCTCTGTCAATTGACTGTCTGTTGTCGCACTCGAGTGACTCCAACTACCAGAGACAAATTCCTTGTGTGTTTTTAAAATACTTGGCAAAGAAAGATGTTTCTGATTCTGATTCTGTCACCTTCTTACATGAGTGCACACTTGAACTTGAGCCTTGAGAAAATAGTGGTGTGCAATACCACATATTTTGGTATCAATGTGATATCAAGTAAATACTGGGCCAGTATTGACGATACAGTATTGACGATACTGGTACCGATGCTTTCAATGCTTAAGGTAGATGCATCATAGAATTGCTAAATCTCAATTAATTTGCATTACCTTTAAGTGTTTTTGTGACATTTTAAGTGTTTTTGTGACATTTTCTTTTCATTATTATTAAATTGTTAAACCCCAGGACAGAATTAGTTTTGGTAATTCCAATACTTTATTATTGGACCCCTTATGATGACGACAAACAATGGGCTTGGTTTTCCCTTGCCCGGACGCGGGTCACCGGGGCCCCCCCACTGGAGCCAGGCCTGGTTGGTGGGACTTGAAGGTGAACGCCTGCACCCATGGGGCCCGGTTAGGCACAGCCCAAAAGGGCCCCATGGGCTCACCACCTGTGGGAGGGGCCATAGGGGTCAGGTGCAGTGTGAGCTGGGAGGTGGCCGAAGGCAGGGACATTGGCGATCCGATCCCCGGCTACAGAAGCTGGCTCTAGGGACGTGGAATGTCACCTCTCTGCCAGGGAAGGAGCCCAAGCTGGTGTGTGAGGTTGAGAAGTTCCGACGAGATATAGTCGGACTCGCCTCCACGGACAGCTTGGGCAATGATACCAGTCCTCTCGGGAGGGGTTGGACTCTCTTCCACTCTGGAGTTTCCCACGGTGAGAGGCGCCGAGTAGGTGTGGGTATACTTATTGCCTCCTCGGCTTGGCGCCTGTACATTGTTGTTCACCCCAGTGGACGAGAGGGTAGCCTCCCTCCGCCTTCGGGTGGGGGGACGGGTCTTGACTGTTGTTTGTGCCTATGCACCAAACAGCAGTTCAGAGTACCCACCCTTTTTGGAATCCTTGGAGGGGGTGCTGGAGAGCGCTCCCGCTGGGGACTCC
This sequence comes from Phycodurus eques, assembly GCF_024500275.1. Lineage (NCBI taxonomy): Eukaryota > Metazoa > Chordata > Actinopteri > Syngnathiformes > Syngnathidae > Phycodurus > Phycodurus eques. The sequence goes on along the minus strand of NC_084542.1, from coordinate 2,148,612 downwards.
ATCGTTCTGCTGGGGGACTTCAATGCTCACGTGGGCAATGACAGTGAGACCTGGAAGGACGTGATTGGGAGGAACGGTCCCCCCGATCAGAACCCGAGCGGCGTTCTGTTATTAGACTTCTGTGCTCGTCACGGATTGTCCATAACGAACACCATGTTCAAGCATAAGGGTGTCCACACGTGCACTTGGCACCAGGACACCCTAGGTCGCAGTTCAATGATCAACTTTGTGGTCGTGTCAACGGACTTGCGGCTGCATCTCTTGGACACTCGGGTGAAGAGAGGGGCGGAGCTGTCAACTGATCACCACCTAGTGGTGAGTTGGCTCCAATGGTGGGGGAAGATGCCGGTCCGACGTGGCAGGCCAGAACGTATTGTGAGGGTCTGCTGGGAACGTATGGCAGAATCCCCTGTCAGAAGGAGTTTCAACTCCCACCTCCGACAGAACTTTGCTCATGTTCCGGGGTAGGCGGGGGACATCGAGTCCAAGTGGACGATGTTCCGCGCCTCCATTGCTGAGGCGGCCGACCGGAGCTGTGGCCGTAAGGTGGTTATCGTGGCGGCATTCCCCGAACCCGTTGGTGGACACCAACGGTGAGGGATGCCGTCAAGCTGAAGGAGTCCTATCGGGCCTTTTTGGCCTGTGGGACTCTTGAAGCAGTTGATGGGTACTGGCTGGCCAAGCGGAATGCAGCTCTGGTGGTCGCTGAAGCAAAAACTTCTGGTATGGGATAAGTTCGGTGAGGCCATGGAGAAAGACTTCCGGACGGCTTCGAGGAAATTCTGGTCCACCATCCGGCGTCTAAGGAGAGGAAAGCAGGGCACCACCAACACTGTGTATAGTGGGGATGGGGCGCTGCTGACCTCGACTCGGGAGTGAGTCGGTGGGGAGAATACTTTGAAGACCTCCTCAATTCCACCGACACGCCTTCCCATGAGGAAGCAGAGTTTCTCTGAGGCGGGCTCTCCTATCTCTGGCTTTGAGGTCACAGAGGTAGTTAAAAAGCTCCTCGGTGGCAGGGCCCCGGGGGTGTTCCTAAAGGCTCTGGATGTTGTGGGGCTCTCCTGGTTGACACGCCTCTGCAACATCGCGTGGACATCGGGGACAGTGCCTCCGGATTGGCAGACTGGGGTGGTGGTCCCCCTTTTTAAGAATGGGGACCGTAGGGTGTGTTCCAACTACAGGGGGATCACACTCCTCAGCCTCCCTGGTAAGGTCTATTTAGGGGTGCTGGAGAGGAGGGTCCGTCGGGAAGTTGAATCTCAGATTCAGGAGGAGCAGTGTGACCCTAGTGAAGATAAGCAGTTCAGAAAATGGATGGATAGATGTTTTCTTATGCATGATTTTTCATGTGCTTATATGAATTTGTGCTGTTACTACAGTACCTTACAGCCTTTTCACAAATTGCACAGCTTTCCGTTTTCATTTTGGGCCTGAAAATCTCGCCACATAGCGCTCCTCTTCCTCTCTACCATTCTTCTGCTCCATATCTTTGTGGATGCATGTGTTGTATATGTGCTGGTGGGTAGGCAGACCCTAGCTGGCACCTTGCTCACTTGTTTGCTTTGCACCGCTAAGTCACGTGATGGCAAAACATCAACACACAAGAGAGGGAAGGAGGAGCAAAGTGTACCTGCTCCATGTTGAGACAGAAGCCATAAATCTGGCGAGCTGGGAGTCGCCTGTTTGCAAAAATTGCAGCAGTGCATAGAAGAGTGAAACTGAAACTACAGTATCGATCTCAACACTCTAGTATTGATCCGATACTGATACTGACTTGATATCAATACTATCAATATGTGGATCGATCCGCCCACCATTACTAGAAAAGACTCCGTAGTTTACAAGTAATTTTACATTTATGTGACATTGAACAACATTTTTTACATTTTTGGTATTTTTATTTTTTTTGTAGAGCCCACACATTCATTATAGCACTTTATTTGCCACATCACAATGAATACAAAAGATTCAAATGAAAAAAAAGTTTAATTCAACCTTGAAGGTTTCATGAGTTGTCCTTCTTTTCACTCTGCGTGGATGTGACTGTTATCACTGCTTAAGCACGTGGTGACCTGAGATTGTATCGGCAACAGAGGGTAACCTCCATACTGGTTTCTCATGGCTCCCCATGCTGGCTTGGTTGGTGCGCGCGGCTGTCCAGTGAGCACATGAGACTGCGCTGCGGGCTGTCTCTTTGCGCTTTTCCCTTTGTTGCACAGCAGGTACACAATCTCAACAATATTGAGGAGTACTGAAATACCAGAAACGGCAAGCATGAAGAAGATGAAGATGGTCTTCTCTGTGGGACGAGAAATATAACACCTGGAACCACTCTCAAGCGCACAAGGCGGTGAATTCTTACAATGGAAGTTGGACACAACTTTAAGAGGGCCAAAGACATAGAATTGTCCAATGGTAAAGCCCCCCTCCAGGATTATCTTGAACACCAGCTGGGTCATGTATGTGTAAAACAAGATGCCTTTAATTTTAACCTTCCCTCTTTCATCTGTGTACTTAGGTGTCTTCAATGCATTTCCATTTATTTTGCTCTGCTCCAGCTCTATCATTTTCTTCTCCTTGTGGATGATGAGGACAGCATGGCCAAGGTAGACCAGGGTGGGTGTTGACACAAATGTGATTTGCAGCACCCAGTAATGCACATAAGACATGGGGAACATCCAGTTATAGCAGGAGTTTGTACATCCTGGTTCTTTCGAGTCACAGTAGAACTCGGACAATTCATCCCCCCAAACGTTGTCTGCAGCAGCGCCCAGTACAAAGATCCTGAAGATGAAGAGGACACTCATCCAGATCTTTCCTACCACAGTGGAATGAGCCTGGACCTTGTGGAGAAGTTTGGACAGGTATGACCAGTCACTCATGGCAAATAACTAACATCTGAAGGAGAGAAACAGATACTGATGTCAAACACAAGGAAAGGAAAATTTCTGTCAATGATAGAAATAATATTTGTCAGCCTACAGCCCCGATCATATTGCAGAGGCGCATGTCCTGCAGCTAGAACTCACAGACCCCCTTAAATGTTTCACTCGTTGTTATATTGCAGCCATTTGCTAAAATCATTTTTCTTTTTTTCCCCCTCATTAATGTACACACAGCACCCCATATTGACAGAAAAAAAATGGAATTGTTGAAATCTTTGCAGATTTATTAAAAAAGAAAAACTGAAATATCACACAGCCATATGTATTCAGACCCTTTGCTGTGACACTCATATATTTAAATTGGGTGCTGGCCATTTCTTCTGATCATCCTTGAGATGGTCTACACCTTCATTGGAGTCCAGCTGTGTTTGATTATACTGATTGGAGTTGATTAGGAAAGCCACACACCTGTCTTTATAAGACCTTACAGCTCACAGTGCATGACAGAGCAAATGAGAATCATGAGGTCAAAGGAACTGCCTGAAAAGCTCAGAGACAGAATTGTGGCAAGGCACAGATCTGGTCAAGGTTACAAAAAAATATCTGCTGCACTTAAGAGCACAGTGGCCTTAAATGCAAGACGTTTGGGATGACCAGAACCCTTCCCAGAGCTGGCCGTCCGGCCAAACTGACCAATTGGGGGAGAAGAGCCTTGGTGAGAGAGGTAAATAAGAACCCAAAGATCACTGTGGCTGACCTCCAGAGATGCAGTCGGGAGATGGGAGAAAGTTCTAGAAAGTCAACCATCACTGCTGCCCTCCACCAGTCGGGGCTTTATTGCAGAGTGGCCCGACGGAAGCCTCTCCTCAGTGCAAGAAACATGAAAGCCAGCATGGTGTTTGCTAAAAAAAAAAAAAAGAACACACCTGAAGGACTGCAAGATGGTGAGAAATAAGATTAACTGGTCTGATGAGACCAAGAAAGAAATTGTTGGCCTTAATTCTAAGCGGCATGTGTGGAGAAAACCAGGCACTGCTCATCACCTGTCCAATACAGTCCCAACAGTGAAGCATGGTGGTGGCAGCATCAGGCTGTGGGGGTGTTTTACAGCTGCAGGGACAGGACTGGTTGCAATCGAAGGAAGAATGGATGCAGCCACGTACAGGGATATCCTGGACGAAAACCTTCTCCTGAGTGCTCAGTACCTCAGACTGGGCTCAAGGTTCACTTTCCAACAAGACAATGACCCTAAGCACACAGCTAAAATAACAAAGGAGTGGCTTCAGAACAACTCCGTGACTGTTCTTGAATGGCCCAGCCAGAGCCCTGACTTAAACCCAATTGAGCACTTCTGGAGATATCGGAAAATGGCTTTCCACCAACGTTCACCATCCAACCTGACAGAACTGGAGAGGATCTGCAAGGAGGAATGGCAGATTCCCAAATCCAGGTGTAAAAAACTGCATGCTTCACATGTTGGTGAAGGAAATAGGGGTGATGACGAAGTGATGGGTAAGTACGGCATCCAGGAAAGGAACTTGGAGGGACAGATGGTGGTAGACTTTGCAAAAAGGATGCAAATGGCTGTAGTGAACACTTTTTTCCAGAAGAGGCACGAACATAGGGTGACCTACAAGATCGGAGGTAGAAGCACGCAGGTGGATTAGATCTTGTACAGACGATGTAATCTGAAGGAGGTTACCGACTGTAAGGTAGTGGTTGGGGAGAGTGTGGCTAGACAGCATAGGATGGTGGTGTGTAAGAGGACTCTGGTGGTGGGGAGGAAGATTAGGAAGACAAAGGCAGAGCAGAGAACCATGTGGTGGAAGCTGAGACAGGACGAGTGTTGTGCAGCTTTTCGGGAAGAGGTGCCAAAGGCCAAACAAGAGGCATATGATGACATGTATGGCAAGTTGGACACTAAAGAAGGAGAAAAGGATCTATACAGGCTGGCCAGACAGAGGGATGGTGATGGGAAGGATGTGCAGCAGATTAGGGTGATTAAGGATCCAGATGGAAATATGTTGACTGGTGCCAGCAGTGTGCTAGCTAAATGGAAAGAATACTTCGAGTAGTTGATGAATGAGGAAAATGGGAGAGAAGGGAGAGTAGAAGAGGCAAGTGTGGTGGACCAGGAAGTGGCAATGATTAGTAAGGGGGAAGTTAGAAAGGCATTAAAGAGGATGTAAAAATGGAAAGGCAGTTGGTCCTGATGGCATTCCTGTGGAGGTCTGGAAGCATCTAGGAGAGGTGGCTGTGGAGTTTTTGACCAGCTTGTTCAATAGAATTCTAGTGCGTGAGAAGATGCCTGAGGAATGGAGGAAAAGTGTGCTGGTGCCCATTTTTAAGAACAAGGGTGATGTGCAGAGCTGTGGGAACTATAGAGGAATAAAGTGGATGAGCCACACAATGAAGTTATGGGAAAGAGTCGTGGAGGCGAGACTCAGGACAGAAGTGAGTATTTGCGAGCAACATTATGGTTTCATGCCTAGAAAGAGTACCACAGATGCATTATTTGCCTTGAGGATGTCGATGGAAAAGTACAGAGAAGGTCAGAAGGAGCTGCATTGTGTCTTTGTGGATCTAGAGAAAGCCTATGACAGAGTACCCAGAGAGGAACTGTGGTACTGCATGCGGAAGTCTGGCGTGGCAGAGAAGTATGTTAGAATAATACAGGACATGTACGAGGGCAGCAGAACAGCGGTGGTGTGTGCTGTAGGTGTGCCAGACGAATTTAAGGTGGAGGTGGGACTGCATCAGGGATCAGCCCTGAGCCCCTTCCTGTTTTGCAGTGGTGATGGATAGGCTGACAGATGAGGTTAGATTGGAATCCCCGTGTTCGAGAGGAGGATGGAGGAGATAGGCTTACATGGAAAAGTATGACGCGCTGTGGCGACCCCTAAAGGGACAAGCCGAAAGGAAAAGAAGTGTGTACATTTAATGAGGAAAAAAAATGAAATACTTTTCGCAAATGGCTGCAATATAATAAAGAGTGACAATTTAAGGGGGGTCTGAATACTTTCCATACCCACTGCATACCCACTGCATGTCATTACAATACAAACCTATCTACAATGTTCATATCCACAGTGGATATAAAAGTGAAAATCACATCCATCCACAGTTAGTGAAACACACGTCCCTGTTAAAATACTGATGAATAATATATTTTAATAAATCATATTATCAATATAGGCGGCACGGTGGTTGACTGGTTAGCACATCTGCCTCGCATTTCTGAAGTCCTTGGGTGCCTGTGTCGGTTTTGTCCAGGTACTGCGGTTTCCTCCCTCATACCAAAAACATGCATGGTAGGTTAATTGAAAACTCTAAATTGCCCATAGGTGTGAAGGTGAGTGCGAATGGTTTTGGCCGTGCAAGTAGCTGTCAACCAGTTCAGGGTTTACCCTGCCTCTCGCCTGAAGTCAGCTGAGATAGGTGCCAGCGCACCCTAGTTAGGATAAGCAATTGAGAAAATGGATGGATGGATATAATCAGTACAATCAATATCATTTCAAAACTTTTTTTCCCAAAACAGCGCAGTAAATCTGCGTACCATTGTGTAAACCCTGTTACATGAAGGGATTACTGTGGTAAAAGCATACATGTTCTTATACTTGGGATGTTCAATACCACTTTTTTTTTTTTTTTTTTTTAGCAGGAGATAAGCAGCTTGGATTTGCAAAATAATTATGGTTTGGCCTCTGGTTCCATTTGGTGGTTTAGGGCTGTAAATACACACCAGACACACACCAATGCTTGGATTCGTTCAGTATTTCTAGGAAAAGCATTATAACACATGAGGTTTACAGTATCTTGAAAAATGTGAATTATAATGGGAATTAATGGTGCCATAGAATGGGATAAAAGTGTATAGTCAATGTTTATCTCCTACTCCTAATAACTTGGAAACTGCGCTATGGTTTTTAAGTTTAACTTGTTCATTCATATAAACCCCCTAAATTCGTTTGGAACAGTGTTGTCTGTACCGAGATGTGCTGTGTGCTGTTTCTACCCCTAGGTGTCAGTAAAGCCTAACGTATGGAGTTAAATGCCTGGATGACATTATGGTGGGGAAGAAAAAAAAAAAACGGAAAGACGATGACGTCACGTCGGTGTGATATGTTCCTTGCTACGTTCAAAAGGAACGCTGACCGAATGATGCAATCCTCAAAGGTTAACGAAAGGTGGTATAAAGGTTAAAATACTGTCACTGATTAGAAGATTTGACTTTCCGTAGAGTCCCTATGTCACGTGGGTAAAAAAATGAAGGCGTTGATTGGCCGAAGACGAGATCCGTGTATCGCCAATCGATTGCTATTCCTTCCAGTTCCGGGATGTCTGTCACAGCTAATTTGAAATTGTATTTGTCGAACTGAATCTGAAATGATCAAACTGAATGTGAAAATATGTAATTGGATTTTTTCATTGCGTCTAAAAAAATTCTTACATTGACTTTCAAGTTTATTGGACTTCAGCTTTCAAATTATACTCTTCAGATTCAGTTTTTGAAGGCAATGTTTCAAATTAAACAATACAAATTCAAATTATGTTTTTCAAATTCAGTTTCTGAATGCAATTAGTCAAGTGTAGAAATTCAAATTCAAATATAAATGATTCAAATTCAGTTTTTTTCACATATTCAGCACATACTTCAGCCCACAGTATTCACTCTTGAGTACTCACCGATACCGAGCACTGATACCACTAATATTTTTGAGACATAACATTTAAATTAACACAACGACAGATAATTGTGAACAAAGATCTTTCTGTTGCACGTGTTGCCAATGTGTAAAACCACCGCAGTGCAGCGCCAACTACTGCCGAGGAGGATTTACGCTGTCAGATTTGTTTGGGCTTAAGTATCGATGGCTGGTATCGGATGCCTTAACGAATACCCGCATAGTTCTGAAGTTTGGCCTTCCTATATGGAATTTTAATGTTCTCACAATGCTTGCACTTGTTTTCTCTGGGTGTTTTGGCTTCCTACCACATTCCAAGAACATGCATGTTGGGCTAATTGAAGATTCTAAATAATACTTCGGTCTAAATGTATGTGTACGTGGTTGTTTGTCGTCGATTACAGGGTGTAAATGCGTTGTAGATAGATGCCAATTCCACTCACATTCACCTTGATGACTAATTTAGAGACTTCAATTAACCTAACATTTTTTTAGCTTCCCCACAGATACATTGATGTTCTTTTTCATTTTACTCATACAGGGAGGTACATTTACATATTTTTGGGGTTTAAAAAAAAAAAAGCCTCCAAATGATTTTTTTCATCAGAAAAATGATCTATCTATCTATCTATCTATCTATCTATCGATACAGTGTGTCGACTTGTTTTCTACAGATATGATTTTCTCAGTTTGCTTACATTATTACACACTATTTTCTCTACATTATACTGGTACATTTTATTTAGTCAAATATAGGCTCAGAAATCTCAGCGCAATGGCACAATTTAAAAAAAAACAGTCTGTCCCTCATTGAGGAAGCAAGCTATGCTATGATACCTCATTCGAGTATAACATAACAAATGCATATTTTAATGTTATAAAAAATACTTGCCTGACACACTTCCAGTTGCCAGAAAATATTTGTCAAAAAGAAAAGAAAACCGCAATTGGTTGGACAACGAGGGCGAGACTTAAATACAGCTAAGTCAAATGGGTTTGGCTTGATTGACTCACATCAGCGTGACGCTCTCAGCTTCTTGTTTCGCTGTGTCCAACTCGTGATTATTTTGAAGAATTTCATCAATCCGCTTTCCTGGTAGATTCATTCCCACAGTAAACTGACCTCCCACTATTGACGACGTAGCCCACACCCAGACGATGCGTGACTCAAGTTACACCCTTTTTAATGTGAACTTGGATGTGCATTCGTATGCTAAGCCAGGGAAGAAAATCCATCCATCCATTTTCCGTAACGCTTATCCTCACTGGGGTTGTGGGCATGCTGGTGCCTATCCAAGCTGACTGTGGGCGACAGGCGGGGTACGCCCTGAACTGGTCGCCAGCCAATCGCAGGGCACAGAAAGACAAACAGCCATTCACACCTACGGGCATCAGAAACCACTGTGACCCAAGCTTCAGTCCTGTTTGAGCCCATTATTAGTGTACATAACATAAGCGTTTGAGGCCACAGCTGCTCTATGTATGAGTATGAGAACAACAAACAAATCAGGCTACTGTCCAAATTCTTAGCTTTATGTCTCTTCCCGTCTTTGTCTGTCTTGTCTTTCTTCATACTATATGGTGTATCACATCCTTCCTGGAAGAGATAGGTATTAGCGTTCCGACTAGAAGGTGCAATTCCTGGAGAAATTGCGTGTGAATGCTCTGCAATGCTGATAGAAATCATGCGCTTGAATGAGCTGAAGATGTAGAAGTTGGAACGGTGGGAATTGGTTTGAGAAATAAGGACACTGGAGCTAAAAATGTAGAATTTGTCTTATTGTGGCTAAAATGCGGGTATTTTAGCGTTGCACAGTGAAGAATGTGGGGAATGTGGGAATATGGGGAATGTGGAAAACATGTAGTAAGTGGAATGGTTTGAATTGGTGAAGAAATGTGGAAGCAGGGGGGAAGAAGGCAGAATAGAGTGGAATGGGGGAGAATGTGGGTGTTTTAACATCATCAATGGGTGCAAAATGTGTAATGTGGGTAATACGGGAATGTGTTTTGAAGAGGTTCTGAATGAACTGAATGTTTTAAAAGTGAAAGAGAATGAAGTGAAAGTATTTTGTTGAAAGTGTCATTGGGAATGAATGGGAATTTTTTGGGTGTAAAATGTGGAATTGTGGGTAATGTGAAAAGGTTGCGGCTTAGATGAGTAATAGGACGCGTCGCATGAATTTTTCCGAACATGTCGAGGTCGGATGTAAAACGGCGAAGGAGATGCCCGTCAAAAAACGCGGAGCAATAATAAAAAAAATAAAAATAAAGGGAGAATAACATATGTGTGAATGCTTGAGCTGACATGATGGGACGAGCCAAAAGTCACAACAACAAAACTTGACATACACTGTATATATGGTCAGAAGGGTGACACTGAGATCTCGACTGCAGTCAATGGGGCAGGTCTGGCTCAAAAGCGGTGGTTTTAATGCGCAAGATGTCACGCAGGTGGGAGTCACTTCGTCTTGTCCTCACGCGGTTCTTATTCATGTTCATGACTGAGGATGTCTTCTCACATAAGTATGTCGAGCCAAACAAGCTCAACATTTTCTTAGCTAATGTTCGAATCTCTTGGAACCTGTCTTTATCCAGCTGCTGGTAAAAGTTGACAAGAGGGAGTCGTTGGCACCGGCTGCGACACTCCGTGTCACACTGTAGCTCAATGAGCTCCAGCTGCAGGTGGGCTGGAACGTCACTGAGATCCACGGAAACGGGTGAAGAAAAAAATCTCCTTTTCTGTTGAAACTCCTCAGTCTGAGATGAGATGTTTGCGGCATACCTCCTCGTTTGCGCACTGATATTGTGCGCTGGAAAACAAGTCATTATTTCTTGGAGAGATTGGAAATGTGTAGTATTGGGCTGCGTTTGTGACAGGTGGGTTATGAAAAGTAGCAGCTTGGTCCGAAAGGCTTTAATATTGGCTTGGTTAGTTCTGGCATCGGTTGTCCCTTTTTTTGCCAAGAATTATCCAATTTCCTCTTTGAGTGAGTAGAAACGCTGCAGTGCAGACCCCCGACTGAGCTATCTTACATCAGTGTGATACACATCATCTCCGTATTCAGCGTGGATATCCAGTAGAAATTGTTGAAACTGGCGGTGGCACAGGGCTTTGGAGCGAATATAATTAATAGCCTACATCACCGGTTTCATAACGTGATCATATTTCAGATGTTTGGCTCATAGAACTTGTTGGTGAATAATACAATAAAGTTTCATAGCTTTACCTCCTTCTTCGCTTACTTTGTTACACACCAGAGTTGATAATCCACTGTGCTCGCCAACCATGGCAGGTGCGCCATCCGTAATAATCCCCGTGATTTTATTCCACTGTAATTGTATGTCATCTACGGCGGAACAGACAAAAGCAAATAAATCTCTCCCTCTTGTTTGGTCCTTAAGGCTCTGGAGTGTTCTCTGCCATTTTCATCACACAGTCTTTAATCAGAATCAGAATCAGAATCATCTTTATTTGCCAAGTATGTCCAAAACACACAAGGAATTTGTCTCCGGTAGTTGGAGCCGCTCTAGTACAACAGACAGTCAATTTACAGAACACTTTGGAGACATAAAGACATTGACAAAAAACAATTGTGCAAAAAGATGCAGAGTCCTCTAGCACTTAGAGCAGTTCGAACGACCAACATTGCAATAGTCCGGTGCAACGACCACCGTGCAAAGGGCGCCGAGACCTCAAGGAGTGCATGCGGCCTAAAGTGACGAGTAGTGCGATCATCTGGGACAATGTCGGCCGTGCAAATGCTACAGATACTCCTCAATCAGTGTGCAAATGGAGCAGATGCTACTCTGGCATGAGTGGCCAGTATATGCAAATAGTGCAGCATGGCGAGACAACTACAGTGAGTGCACGAGTAATGTATAATTGGCCCCACAGAAATGTGACAACGAACTCAAGTCAAAAACTTTCCAGCTTGTTGTACTGGAATTATAGGTTAGGTGTTTAAGAAGTTGATTGCAAGAGGGAAGAAGCTGTTGGAATGTCTACTAGTTCTAGTTTGCGTTGATCGGTAGCGCCTACCTGAGGGAAGGAGCCGGAAGAGCTGGTGACCGGGGTGCAGACGGTCAGAGAGGATTTTGCACGCCCTTGTCTTAGTTCTGGCAGCGTGCAAGGCCTCAATGGTGGGTAGGGGGGTACCGACAATCCTTTCAGCAGTTTTGATTGTCCGTCGCAGTCGGAGTTTGTCCTTTTTTGTAGCAGCACCAAACCAAACTGTGATGGAAGAACACAGGACTGATTCGATGACCGCTGTGTAGAACTGTCTCAGCAGCTCCGGTGGCAGGCCATGCTTTCTCAGAAGCCGCAGGAAGTACATCCTCTGCTGGGCCTTTTTGAGGACGGAGTTGATGTTGGTCGCCCACTTCAGGTCCTGAGAGATTGTAATTCCCAGGAACTTGAAGGTCTCGACGGTTGACACAAGACGGCTGGACAACGTGAGGGGCAGCTGTGGCGAAGGATGCCTCCTGAAGTCCACGATCATCTCTACCGTCTTGAGCGTGTTCAGCTCCAGGTTGCGTCGGCCGCACCACAGCTCCAGCCGCTCCGCTTCCTGTCGATATGCAGACTCGTCACCGTCCTTGATGAGGCCGATGACAGTGGTGTCATCTGCAAACTTCAGGAGCTTGACAGTCGGGTTCGCTGAGGTGCAGTCGTTCGTGTAGAGAGAGAAGAGCAGCGGAGAGAGGACACAACCTTGGGGTGCCCCAGTGCTGATGCTGCGTGTGGATGAGGTGGCCTCCCCCAGCCTGACCTGCTGTGTCCTGCCCGTCAGAAAGCTGTAAATCCACTGGCAGTGGCAGGTGAGACGCTGAGCTGGAGAAGCTTGGTGGAAAGGAGTTCAGGGATGATGGTGTTGAACGCTGAGCTGAAGTCCACGAACAGGATCCTCGCGTAGGTCCCTGCACTGTCGAGGTGTTCTAGGATGAAGTGCAGTCCTATGTTGACTGCATCATCCGCAGAACTGTTCGCTTGGTAGGCAAACTGCAGGGGGTCCAGCAGGGGACCTGTGACACTCTTGAGGTGGTCCAGCACGAGACGTTCAAAGGACTTCATGACCACAGATGTCAAAGCGACAGGCCTGTAGTCATTCAGACCCGAGATTGCAGGTTTCTTGGGGACTGGAATGATGGTGGAGCGTTTGAAACAGGATGGAACTTTGCACAGTTCCAGAGATCTATTGAAGATCTGAGTGAAGACTGGAGCGAGCTGGTCCGCGCAGACTTTGAGGCAGGATGGGGACACATGGTCCGGTCCTGTCGCTTTGTTAATCTTCTCTTGTTTGAAGATGCGTCTCACATCCTGTTCATGGATGGTTAACGCAGAAGTCAGAGGTGTGGTTGTGGTCGCGGGTGCGGCCGGGTGGGTGTGTGGAGTGAAACTGTCCTTTTCAAATCTGCAGTAGAAGGTATTCAAGTCGTTGGCTAGTGTGCTATTGTTCTCAGCTTGGGGGGGATCGTCGCTTGTAATTAGTCAGTGATTGGAATGCATGCCAGACTGATTTTGATTCGTTCGGGCTAAACTGTTTTTCCAACTTTGCTGCATAGATCCTCTTTGCAATGTTAATTTCTTTAGTAAGCTGGTTTCTAGCTCAATTATACAGGGCCCTGTCCCCGCTCTGATATGCATCTTCCTTAGCTTGGCGAAGCTGCTTAAGTTTAGCAGTGAACCACGGCTTGTTGTTGTTGAATGTTCCAAATGATTTTGTTCTTACACAAACCTCTTCACAGAAACTGATATAGGATGTGACAGTGTTCGGATATTCATCCAGGCTGCCAGCTGAATTTTCAAAGACACTCCAGCCTGTGCAGTCTAAACAGCTTTGAAGTTCCATCTTGGCTTCATTGGTCCACTTTTTGACTGTTTTCACTGTAGGCTTCGCACATTTAAGTTCTTGCTAGTACGTCGGTATTAAGTGAATTAAGCAGTGATCAGACGAGCCCAGGGCTGCACGAGGTATAGCACGGTATGCGTTTTTTACCGTAGTGTAGGAGTGAGAGTAAAAACTATGTTTTAAAAACTGCATAGTAATAAGCGGGAATAGCTCATCTGCCCCAAGTGAGCCCCAAGCATGCATTTTACGAGTTGACACTTCATTACACTTCACCGGTACCTTAGAAACCAAGCAACTGAAAAGAAATCAAGGATTTAGCATTAACTCTATGGAGCAGCTATAAGTTCAATATGTTTTAAAAGGTTATCTGTGTGGCAGTTGAAAAAGTGTGAGACTTACTCATGCATAGTGGAACAATAAGGTGTTGTCAGGTACTAGCAACAAAGTTATCCCTCAGCGTAAATTGTGTCATCACTGCGCTGAGTGATAGTCACACTGCGTGAGGGAGTGCAAGTGGGTCGGTGTATGATAAATCTGATGATTCTGCAAGTTTACTATAAGCTATAAGAGGGAAGTGAAACTGTTATAGAGCAAGCGCAACAACACAAGGAAGCAGGAACCATTGCTTAGGTAGGCACCATTGTTACTCTCTATGAAGATCTATTATTTGAATAATACAGTTTAATTTATTGAGTTGTTAACATGTAAGATATATGACAGAGAATATGTTCGTGTTTCACAGCTCTCAGGAATATAAATGTTGATGATCAACAGTCATCTGGAACAAATTGGAAGGAAATATAAAGATTTATTGCACCTAGCATATACAGTAGATTCTATCTAACAAAAGCATTATATACTGTAAGTGGAGATTGTATTATTTCATTAAAGTGGTGGGATTGACAGATAAACATTGTACAATGAATGTACAAATGATTTTTTTTTTTTTTTATTACAACACGGTTCCAATAAAAGTTTGTTATATGAATATTGTATGTGGATTTTCATTCAATTGTAGACCCATTTAATACCATCCATTCTTTTCAAGGCTTGTAAAGTTAAAGTGTGTGGTAAAGTTTAGTAATGACCTGTATTCATTGAAAGGGTGTATTGTTGCAATATAAACTCTGTAGCTCCAGCACAATATTCAATACAATATACTGTATATTAAAGTTGGGCAGAATTCCTTCATGGGGAGGCAGGTGGACCTGAAGGATTAAAAAGAATGAATGGTTCATTTTATTTTGTGATGAGCAACAATCAAATTAAGGAAATGAGGAACATAAGCTTCGAGGAATAGCAAGAATGTAAGAGACAAAATGGATGTAGAGCCATCTACATCAAAGTTCTGTAGAATGCGCTGACTGGTATGAAACTTGTTAACTAATATAGACCACATGAAAGTAATGACTGCCATAGAAAAGGAACAGAGTGAAAACCAGTTTCTAATTATGCCGTGCGTGTATACGCAACGAAGGTGTGGACCGCACACTCAGTTTTTATTGTTACAAAATATTTTGGTTTCCATTGTTAGCTACACTTAGCAACATATTCAACTACAAACACAATAATACACAAAAAAAGTAAAAGTATTATACTTTAAAGTCCTCGTAAAATGAAAATAAATGTATTCTAAAAGTCACAATTGCTCCGCCATTTTAGCCACATCCAAAAATCAGGAAAACTGCAATACTTATAACAATTCATCGCTCAGTGGCAGCTAGTAAATAGAGGGCGCAACTAGAGGTAACTAATCGAATATTAAATTAACAACTCTTTTGATCATGGATTAATCATTTAGAGACCTTGTTTAATTGACTCTTAACAGTAAATATTGACTGACTATCTTTGTGTTTAATCAAAATAAGACATTTGCAAACATCAGATTTTCTTTTGGAAAAAACTGATCAACATTTTTTTAATTAGATTTTCTGACATTATGGCGCAAACCAGGAACTGAATCATTCAATCATCACCATTTGTTTGTGCATTTTTTCTTTGCCCGATTGCGGGGTTAAGATTTTTGGATATCGTCAATCATTGCCAATTGTGCGCCTGTGAAACCCTTTGAGGCACTTTTGTGATTAAGGGCTATACAAATAAACTTGACTTGACATGGTTTTTTCTTCAATTACAAATAAAGTCCTGTTTTCTAACAAAGGGGTGGAAATGTTGAAAATGTTTTTTCATCCGATGCATCAGTTAATGGAAAAACAAATAATTGACAGATGAATCGATTATTAAAATAATCGTTAGTTGCAGCCCTAAAATACGTATTTTTTTTTTGAAATATGTATATTACATATCTACTGTATGTTTAGATGAGCAGGATTAATAGTATATACAGTAATGATGACTAAAGTTGTCTGATTTTGTGACATTTCCAGTCTGGTGTGCACAAATTTTTTACCCATTGACTCTCATTAAATATTTGACATGCATAGTATAACTGCTTGTATTTTCTCCCACAGATCTGTGAGCGATCGGCTGCCGTCATGGGGGAGTGGTCCTTCCTATCGGAGATGTTGGACAAGGTCGAATCACACTCGACTGTATTTGGCAAGGTCTGGATGAGTGTTCTTTTCATTTTCAGAATCTTCATTCTCGCAGCTGGCGTGGAACGAATATGGGGAGATGAACAAGCCAACATGGACTGCAACACCAAAAGCCCCGGCTGCAAAAATGCTTGCTATGATGCGTCCTTCCCCATATCTCATACACGCTTCTGGGTTCTCCAGATCCTCACTGTCTCAACACCTACTTTCATCTATCTGGGTCACGTCCTGCTTGTTATTCGCAAAGAGAATAAGCTCAGGAGACACTTGGAGCAAAAGCGGGACTCAAATTGGATAATCAAATCTCCTAAATATTCTGATGAACATGGCAAGGTGAAGCTGAAAGGCTTTTTGTTGGTCAGCTATATGATGCAGCTTCTGTTCAAGATCTTGCTGGAAGTGGCCTTCATTGTGGGTCAGTACTTTATCTACGGCTTCATTCTCATGCCTGATAAGATTACGTTCCAAGGCGGAAGCTGTCAGACTGACACAAACTGCTTCATCAGTCGTCCGGCAGAAAAAACTGTGTTCATCATCTTCATGTTGGCGATGGCCGTCCTCTCTGTGGTGCTCAACATTGCTGAAATGTTCCATCTGATTATTTCAAAGATGTGCCAGAGGAAAAGGAGGAGCATTGGTTTAAATCTTAGCGACTAAATTTGCCAAGTTAACAATAAGGCAGGTCAAAAAGCCACAAATAGAATTTCAGTTGGTTGTTTTTAATTTTATGCAATTTTTTTTTAAAGTCATCCTTTCCTTATAAATACAACAGAAAACATGAAAAGTACAAAACAATGAGACAAAAAGTTCACTATATCGTTAAGGGCCCATATTTGGTATTTTAGCCACATCGTGTAAGACATTTGATTCCTCACAAGCAATAAGCAGAGAAAAATATTGATGAAAAAGAATACTGTCCAATATAACACAATAAAGGACATCGAAATGATAGAGGGACACTCTGAGTTAGTACGAGTCCAAATACATTTTTAGAGGGAAAAATGCCTTTAAAGTCTGGACTGGATTATACACATCCCAAAAACATGCATGGTAGGTTAATTGACAACTCCAAATTGCCCTTAGGTGTGAATGTGAGTGCGAATGGTTGTCTGTTTGTGTGTGTCCTGCGATTGGCTGGCAACCAGTTCAGGGTTTACCCCGCCTCCTGCCCGATGATAGCTGGGATAGGCTCCAGCATGCCCGCGACCCAAGTGAGGAGAAGTGGCTCAGAAAATGGATGGATGGATGGATGAAGGTTACAGTATGCTTTATTCATTTCTGACTTTTCGGAGAAGCCCAGTAAGGCAGCTCAAATTTGATTGAATTCAGTTTGAATTTACTCATTCCTGCTCAAAATGGTGAAATGTGGGCGGCTGACTGAGGCTGAATGAAAGGTCCTCATTAAAGCATTTCATGATGCTGATTGGTCTCTGTGACAGAAATGACAGGTGGTGTAATTTGTTAAGCACTATACATTTTAACATTTTATGTTCTCATACTTGTTTAAATTAACACTGATGATGATTTTGTAAGTGCATTCAGTTGTAATTTTGATTTTTTTTTTTTTAATCAAATACAATATGTGTTGGAGAGAATTATGGCAAGCTATTTTACAACCCCAGTTTCAATGAAGTTGGGACGTTGTGTTACACATAAATAAAACAAGAATACAATGATTTGCAAATCATGTTCAACCTATATTTAATTGAACACACTATAAAGACAATATATGTTCCAACCGATTAACTTTATTGTTTTTAGGAAATAATCATCAACTGAGAATTTTATGACTGCAACACGTTCCAAAAAAAAGTTGGGACAGGTGGCAAAAAAGACTGAGAAAGTTGAAGAATGCTCATCAAACACCTGTTTGGAACATCCCACAGGTGAACAGGCTAATTGGGTACAGGTGGGTGCCATGATTGGGTAGAAAAGGAGCTTCCCTCATTCACAAGCAAAGATGGGGCGAGGTTCACCTCTTTGCGAACAAGTGAGTGAGAAAATTGTCGAACAGTTTAAGGACAATGTTCCTCAAAGTACAATTGCAAGGAATTTAGGGATTTCATCATCTACAATCCATAATATCATCAAAAGGTTCAGAGAATCTGGAGAAATCACTGCATGTAAGCGGCTAGGCCGAAAACCAACATTGAATGCCCGTACCTTCGATCTCTCAGGTTGCACTGCATCAAAAACTGACATCAGTGTGTAAAGGATATCAGCACATGGGCTCAGGAACACTTCAGAAAACGATTGTCAGTAAATACAGTTCGGTGCTACATCCGTAAGTGCAACTTGAAACTCTACTATGCACAGCAAAAGCCATTGATCAACAACACCCAGAAACGCCGCCAGCTTCTCTGGGCCCGAGCTCATCTAAGATGGACTGATGCAAAGTGGAAAAGTGTTCTGTGGTCCAACAAGTCCACATTTCAAATTGTTTTTGGAAACTGTGGACGTCGTGTCCTCTGGGCCAAAGGGGAAAAGAACCATCCGGACTGTTATGGACGCAAAGTTCAAAAGCCAGCATCTGTGATGGTATGGGGCTGTGTTAGTGCCAATGGCATGGGTAACTTACACATCTGTGAAGGCACCATTAATGCTGAAAGGTGCATACAGGTTTTGGAGAAACATATGCTGCCATCCAAGCAACGTCTTTTTCATGGACGCCCCTGCTTATTTCAGCAAGACAATGCCAAACCACATTCTGCACGTGTTACAATAGCGAGGCTTCGTAGTAAAAGAGCGCGGGTACTCGACTGGCCTGCCTGCAGTCCAGACCTGTCTCTCATTGAAAATGTGTGGCGCATTATGAAGCGGAAAATACGACAACGGAGACCCCGGACTGTTGAACAGCTGAAGCTGTACATCGAGCAAGAATGGGAAAGAATTCCACCTACAAAGCTTCAATAATTAGTGTCCTCAGTTCCCAAACATTTATTGAATGTTGTTAAAAGAAAAGGTGATGTAACACAGTGGTAAACATGATCCTGTCTCAGCTTTTTTGGAATGTGTTGCAGCCATACAATTCTAAGTTAATGATTATTTGCTAAAACAATAAAGTTTATCAGTTTGAACATTAAATACCTTGTCTTTGTAGTGTATTCAATTAAATATAGGTTGAACATGATTTGCAAATCATGTATTATGTTCTTATTTATGTTTAACACATCGTCCCAACTTTATTGGAATTGGGGTTGTAAATCGATACACTAATAGGGGACAAATCATACATCTTTATTAAAACGCTGTCAACTAAAATGGGCTTCCAAAGGGTCTGAGCCGGAGGTTCTCAAAATGCGTGTGGGGGACGAATGAATGAATGAAAACATAAGGTTTTGTTTTCCTCTCAGGGAGTTGTGCCATGATACGTAATCATATCGAATTGGACTGGACCCAAAAGCAGACTGAAGTGGAGGGAGGAAATGAAAATGGTTTATTTTGGGGGTAGCTCAGGGTTTGTATTTACAAGGCGAGTTGGTGGCCCGTAGGAACAAGGAACGTGTAGGAAGGTGGAAGAGCTTGACGGCGTGGTTGGAGCGGGCAGCAAACCAGAAGAGAACACAAGTGGGTAAGTATAGGTGCTGGTAGCCTGATGATCAATTTACACACTAGCGCTGGTATATGAGAGTCAGCCTGTGTACCACAAACGAGTGCGAATACTCTGGCGCTGGATCCCTGGGTCAGGCAGGCTTAAATACGGGCAGCGATGAGTGGTGATTGGGAACAGGTGCGCAGGTGAGGGCATTGGTAATTGCTGTGGAGTGAGAGAGAGAGAGAGAGAGAGAGAGAGAGAGAGAGAGGGGGGGGGGGGGGGGGTGAGAGAGGGGAGAGGAGAGCTGGGCACAAAGCGCCACCCAAGCTCCAAAAGAGGAACTGCAGGGCACCGATCATGACAACTTGGTCCATGTTTTAAAACCCATTTTTGTGGAGAGGCAATTTTTCAACAATTCATTAATACCAACGTTGAATGAATATTAAAAAAATAAATAAATAAATAAAATAAAAAAGAAACACTACATTGAACATAATTCCACAGTTCAGGTGCTTGAAAACAGTTCCACTGATTACAACCTGGAGTTTATGGCAGTTCACGTTTGTTGTTTCCCACTGCGGCCCTGGAATCAGCTCATTTAATTGAAACAGGGGCAAGACTCTCACTACTTACAAGCATTCAGCGTAATGGTGAGTACTATTTTTGTATTATTTATTTGATGCGAAATAGTTAAAATATTTCTTTATGTGAAAACAGTCCGTGTCGCAAAAAAAACAAAACAAACAAACAAAAAAAATAGAAGACAGCGTGGAGGGTGTCGATGACGTCACTTCCACTCAGTTCGCACCGGACGTCATCCAGTAGTCGAGAAAGAAGCCCGTTACTTGAAAATGTCTCGAGACAAATGACATCCACTTTGGGCCCAAAGGCACTATATCGCCCTAAAACGTGCTGAAATCCCACACTGGCCTCCTTTATTCCATTGTGGCTTTTTTCTCCCCTTCCGACCGCAAAGCTGTTTTTCCGGCTGTTATGTAAAACATCTTAACACTGCCAATGTGGAACAGAGGTGATCTGGACGATGGATACGATTCTTACAAAACAGGTGAGATTTATTGAAATTCTGTGACTGAATCTTCCTTGATATTGTGACTTGCTGCTCGATAGATATGTTAGTGATTGATATACGACGCTTGATAATATCAAAGGCCGAAATGTAGCGGCAAAAACAGCCGACGAGAATTTTACGTCACTGCGTTGGCAACAAGACTGCACGAATACGTCGCGTGGCGGAGAGAAGCTTATCTATCTATCTATCGATCTATCGATCTATCTATCGATCTATCTATCGATCTGTCTATCTATCGATCGATAGATCGATCTATCTATCGATCTGTCTATCTGTCTGTCGGTCCACCTAGCTAGCAAGCTATTATATACATCGCATTATAAAAAGTACACAGCCTGTACGACTCAATTTCATATATACATATTTGTCCATCCATCCATCCATCCATCCATTTTCTACCGCTTATCCGAGGTCGGGTCGCGGGGGCAGTAGCTTTAGTAGGGACGCCCAGACTTCCCTTTCCCCAGCCACTTCATCCCGCTCTTCCGGTGGGATCCCGAGGCGTTCACAGGCCAGCCGAGAGACGTGGTCTCTCCAGCGTGTCCTGGGTCGTCCCCGGGGTCTCCTCCCGGTGGGACGTGCCCAGAACACCTCACCGGGGAGGCATCCGAATCAGATACCCCAGCCACCTCATCTGGCTCCTCTCAATGTGAAGGAGCAGCGGCTCTACTCTGAGATCCTCCCGGATGACCGAGCTTCTCACCCAATCTCTAAGGGAGAACCCGGACACCCTGCGCAGGAAACTCATTTCGGCCGCTTGTATCCTGGATCTTGTTCTCACCTACGGCTCGTGACCTTAGGTGAGGGTAGGAACGTAGATCGACCGGTAAATCGAGAGCTTCGCCTTTCGGCTGAGCTCCTTCTTTACCACAACGGACCGATACAAAGTCAGACGCCGCACCGATCCGCCTGTCGATCTCCCGTTCCATTCTTCCCTCACTCGTGAACAAGACCCCAAGATACTTGAACTCCTCCACTTGGGGCAGGATCTCATCCCCGACCTGGAGAGGGCACGGCACCCTTTTCCGACTGAGGACCATGGTCTCAGATTTGGAGGTGCTGATTCTCATCCCAGCCGCTTCACACTCGGCTGCGAACTGCTCCAGTGAGAGTTGGAGGTCACGGCTTGATGAAGCCAACAGAACCACATCATCAGCAAAAAGCAGAGATGCAATACTGAGGCCACCAAACCGGACCTCAGCAATGGAGGCGCGGAACATGGTCCATTTGGACTCAATGTCCCCGGAACATGAGCAAAATTCTGTCGGAGGTGGGAGTTGAAACTCTTTCTGACAGGGGATTCCGCCAGATGTTCCCAGCAGACCCTCACAATACGTTTGGGCCTGCCACGTCGGACCGGCATCTTCCCCCACCATCTGAGTCAACTCACCACCAGGTCGTGATCAGTTGACAGCTCCGCTCCTCTCTTTACCCGAGTGTCCAAGACATGCGGCCGCAAGTCCGATGACACGACCACAAAGTCAGTCATCGTGTCCTGGTGTCAAGTGCACGTGTGGACACCCTTATGCTTGAACATGGTGTTCGTTATGGACAATACGTAATGAGCACAGAAGTCTAATAACAGAACACTGCTCGGGTTCTGATCGAGGGGACCGTTCCTCCCAATCACGCCCTTCCAGGTCTCACTGTCATTGCCCACGTGCCCATTGAAGTCCCCCAGCAGAACGATGGAGTCCCCAGCGGGAGCGCTCTGCATCACTACCCCCCCACTCCAAGGACTCCAAAATGGGGGGTTACTCTGAACTGCTGTTTGGTGCATAGGCACAAACAACAGTCCGTCCTACCCTCTCGTCCACCGGTGTGAACCCCAACGTACAGGCGCCGAGCCGGGGAGCAATAAGTATACACACACCTGCTCGGCGCCTCTCACCGTGGGCAACTCCAGAGTGGAAGAGAGTCCAACCCCTCTCGAGAGGACTGGTACCAGAGCCCAAGCAGTGTGTGGAGGCAAGTCCGACGATATCTAGTCGGAACTTCTCGACCTCACACACCAGCTCGGGCTCCTTCCCTGCCAGAGAGGTGGCATTCCACGTCCCTAGAGCCAGCTTCTGTAGCCGGGGATCGGATCGCCAAGGTCCCCGCCTTCGGCCACCGCCCAGCTCACACTGCACCCGACCCCTATGGCCCCTCCCACAGGTGGTGAGCCCATGGGAAGGGGGACCCAGGTTACCCTTTCGGGCGTTACCCCCCATGGGTGCAGCAGGCGCTCGCCTTCGAGCCCCACCCCGGGCCTGGCTCCAGAGGGGGGCCCCGGTGACCCGCGTCCAGGCAAGGGAAACCTGAATCCATTTATTGTCATAGGGGTTTTTGGAGCTGTGCTTTGTCTGCTCCCTCACCGAGGACCTGTTTGCCATGGGTGACCCTGCCAGGTGCGTGAAGCCCAGACAACTTAGCTCCTAGGATCATTGGGACACACAAACCCCTCCACTACGATAAGGTGACGGCTCAAGAAGGGGTGTGTGTATATATATATATATATATATATATATATATATATATATATATATATACATATATATATATATATATATATATATATATATATATATATATATATATATATATATACATATATATATATATATATACATATATATACATATATATATATATATATATATATATATATATATATATATATATATATATATATATATATATATATACATATATATATATATATTTCTAGGGGAAGTAAAAAAAAAAAAAGAGCTAATGTGGTTGCAGAAGTGTGCACACCCTAACAGGACGTGGCAGTGTTGGAGTCTATCAAATTTTAATATGTTAAATAGGAGTTATCACACACCTGCCACCATTCCCACAGTGTTTTATTTTTTACTTAGCCTCTCAAATTTCATTTTATTTCAGTTGGCTTGTACATGGTATAGGCCACATTAATGGTGGAAAACGTTTAATAATATTTATCTTGGTCACATTTTTAATTTCATGAAAACCTACTATTTGAACATGAGTGTGTACACTTTTTATAGTCTGCCTGTCTGTCTGCCTGTCTGTCTGTCCGTCCGTCCGTCCACCGAGCTAGCAAGCTAGCTAGCGCTTCAAATGTATGAAGACAAGTTTGTGGGGTCAAGTACATTTGTAATAGACTTTAGTTGATTCTCTGGGTTTTGTGGAATGTTTATTTACTCTGCTGCTAGAATGTTCCATACCCTTTGCTCCATACTATATCGCTGCCTGCACAATTATCAAGATTAGCTTCTATTAAGTGTCAAGCCATCAAAACTACATCCAACAAATATCACCTCCTTCGTTACCATTCCAACTAGTGTCAGCCCAGCAACTGCGCTAGAATTAACATGATAATTCTTATAAATGTGGTAAATGTGCCTTGTCATTATTGGCGACCAGTCCAAGGTGTACCCCACCTCTCGCCCTAAATCAGCTGGGATAGAGAACATCCATCCATTTTCTCTACCGCTTATCATCACTAGGGTCGCGGGCATACTGGAGCCTATCAGCCATAGAAAATGGATGGATGAATATAAACATTTAAAACAATAAATGTTTGCATCACGGCGGCACGGTTGGCGACTGTTTTGCACATCTGCCTAACAGTTCTGAGGACCGGGGTTCAAATCCCTGCCCCGCCTGTGAGGAGTTTGCATGTTCTGCCTGTGCCTGGGTGGGTTTCCTTTTCATTTGAGTCACGGGCTCTTGTGAAAAAGCGCTGCTGTGCTGTCAAAACAGCTTCCAGTGGCTTCAGTTTTTCGGCGCGTTTGTTCGCCGTTAGTTTGTCGTAGTTAGCATGTTTCGTCTGGTAGTGCCTATTAATATTAAAATCTTTGAAAACAGCCACAGTCTCTTGGCAAATTAGACAGTTGTTTCGTATGTCAGTGAAAAAAATCCACTTTTTAGTTGCAGTTGTTGTTTAGAAATGGGCTAAAACATACCACAGGGGTAAAAGTTCACACGACGAGAGTGCAGCCACAGGTCTACTGCCACTCTCTGGTGAAATATAAAATGGCTTTTTTTTGGGTATGTTTGTATTGTTTACTGTGGTAAACTGTGCTGGCGGGCCACAAATTATTGATTTTATGACATGATGCTTCGGGCCGGAGGCAATTTGGATCCGGCCCGCGGGCCGGACTTTGGGCAAGCCTGGGATAAGCGGTACAGAAAGTGGATGGATGGATGGATGTCTGCATAACAATTCATACTAAATAATAGGGACACTTACTACAATTGTTGACTTTTTAAGGTTCAAGTAGCGGTGGCTCTTCTAGGCGGGTCGCTAGCAATGAATCAACCTGGCACAGCAAGCAGTCTGGACCTGGGAATAGCATCTTTGGACGTAGACTCAGTGCTGTGTCAGACAGCGGTGACACCGGCATTGGCACCTACTGCTCTGATAGCGTGGAAGGTAGGATGACACTTTGAGTGTACATCACCATTTGCATGAACGCCACAGCAATTTGGGGCATCCAGTGGTTTCTTTGAGTTGCTTTTTCTATGCCACAATGATTCAATCGGTTGTTTGTGGTAGCCATCAGCATGCCTGTCCCTGAATATTTGACTAGCCTAAGAAGGAAAAAATCAAGATGTATTGGTTTCTTTTAGACCTCCACTATTCAATGATTTGCAATATGTTTATGGTCAGAACTGTGGGAAGCGCCTTCAAAAAGCTCAAAAAAGGTCTTCCCCAAACTGTTCCAACATAGTTTGGAATCATTAAATTAATAGTCAAAACATATTTGGTAATCTAGGGAATGATGGTTTAGGGAAAATATAATTACCATTTCCACCAAATACTACGGTGTATTTAAGTTCTGTACACAAAGATGTAAGGGTGCTGTATTAGTCACATTTACAATGTGCAGCAAAACTTTGTTCTCTGCGATTGATTTATCCTCGTTTGCATATAGCAAGGACCCAGGGACCAAATTCCGATCTTGTGCCAGTCCCTTAGTCAAGGCTGGAAGTGAACCTCACATTTATTTTATTACATTTAAAAAATTAGTCTTTTATTTGCTATTCTTTTATTTTTGTGGCTCATATACAATTTGATCCTACTTTATACAATAAAGGAAATACGTACAGTATATGACTGGTAAATGGACTGCACTTATATAGCACTTTATCTACACCGTCACAGTGCCCAAAGCGCTTTACAAAGTCTCACATTCACCCACTCACACGCACGTTCATACAACAATGGGCGACTGCTGCCATGCAAGGCGCTGCCAAGCCCACTGGGAGCAATTTAGCGTTCAGTGTCTTGCCCAAGGACACTTTGACATGCAGACAGTCATAGTCATTTACCATTGGGTCACTGGATGACCCGCTCTACCTACTGAGCCAAAGCTGCCCACGAATTACATGCTTGATGATCAGTATTTGTTATTAATAGTCTCTTTCCTCTTTACATCCTTAAGATGACTCCTGTTCAAGCACCACACCATCTCTCCAGCCACTGTCTCGACGTCACTCTAGTCAGGAGGATGGGCTTGGCGGCAGTGTCCCTATTGTCCATGTCAATAAATCTCCTTCCACATCATCGTACACCAGTCTGAAAATGATAGCCTCACCCAGCAGCACTGATCATCGGAGCAAGTCTTGCCAGCTGACCCTTCCAGCCACATCTCCCCTTAGTGCACCAACTAGTGTTGACATGAAGGACCAGCAGCCCATCAGGAGGTGGTCATCTCTCACTAAGTTGTCATCTGGTGTTGAAAAGAACTCCAGAAAGACATCAGTCCACCAACACAGAACTGATTCACATGGCTCCCTGGACAGGGGTCTGCGCTATGGCTACAAAAAAGAACCCCGTGGTTTAAATAGGGACCTTTATTTACCTGTCTCTCCCTCGTTGCTCTGTCATAGCTTATTACAGCGTTCTCCTGGAGGTGGTTCCTCCTATTGGAGCAAATATAGCAGTAGGTCTGGTTTGGAAACAGACCTATCCCTGTCCTCAACTCTATCTTCACCCATTAAACACAGCAGTTTGGACATGAACTATAGTAGTTTAGCAGAGGCTAAACTGGGTCTGGGAGGTGATCAGGTTCATGGCCTCAGTTTATCTAAGCTAGCAGACTCACCACTCGCACACCCGGTTGACAGAGACTCTCCAATTCAGCCAGCCATCCGCACACAAATGTGGCTGACAGAGCAGATGGAATACAGCTCTAAAGCAGACCACGGAGCAGAACCTGGGCAGATAGTTGGTACTGAAATAAAGGTCTGTGGTGGAGATGGACCATCATTTGAACAAGGCATCAACCAGGTAAGAGCAACTGTCGCCTATTGGGATACACTGGAAGAGATGCTGCATCCTCTATCAAAGTTTCTTTTCCCCAAATTTGAGACTTGTTTTCCCTCACTGCTGAACTAATCATAACCTAAAGGGGACAATGAACTGTCTGCACCATTTTTGCATGCCATTATATAGTGAAAACATACCTGCTTGTACATTTGCAGATGCTGCAGGGGACGTCCCATTATGTCAACACTCTGGTGAAGGTTAAAGAGGGGATGCTGAGACAAAGAGAGCTGGAAATTGATAGGTAAATAGTGACCACTGACCACTAACATCTTCTATACAGCTTATCCTCTCTAGGGTCATGGATATTTTGCAGCCTATACCAGCTGACTTTGCGCGAGAGGTGGGATACACACTGGACTGGTCACCAGTCAATCGCAGGGCACATTTGACAAACAACCCTTCATACATAAATAGAGTTTCTGTTCTACTGAATGAGTAGAAAATAGCACACCATTTACACATTTGCCAAGATGTTATTGGTACACTGTAGGTAAAGATGAGAATAAAGTTTTCTCTCTTTCAGACAGAAGCAACAAATCCTGCAGCTCCATGCCCGCATTAGAGAAAATGAGCTGAGAGCCCAGCAGGTGCTCCACAGTCAGAGGTGGTTTGAAGATCCTCAAATCCTGAAGATGAAGGTATTGCTTGACTGTCTGTCATAAATATTAATCCGGAGATACTTATTTGACACTGTGACCGAGATATGCTCTTTGTGGTAACAATTGTGGTTGCCCAATAGGATTCAGTGAAGGAAGTTCCATCTGATCGACTGTGTTGTGATGAAGAACTCAGCAGGAAGCTGGCAGTGTCCGAGTTGGAAGTACTTCATCTCAACGAGTTGTACAAGCAAGCTGCTCAGAAATATACTGAAGATCTGAGGAAACTGAAGGAAAAGGTAGTGCAACCTGTCAATTTGGAACCACACATTCAGAACAACACGAAGAAAACAGTGCTTGCATTAGAAGCTTTTTTGTTTGCCGTCAAATGTGACTTTGGCTAGGCTATTATGCTTTTTCAGTATTTTTCTTCACAGAAATATGTCTCTGTGACCAGATAAAGACAAGGGATCGATATATCAGCAGTCTGAAAAAGAAATGCCAGCGGGAGAGCGAACAGAACCATGAAAAACAGCAACGCATCGAAACTCTGGAGAAGTACCTTGCTGACCTTCCAACACTGGGTGAGGTGCAAGTCCAGGCCCTACAGGTACATGCACTCACACTCAAACACACACACACACACACCTTGAATCTTACAAAACCCTACCTTTTTCAACTACTTTCATTAGCTATTGTTTCAAACATTTAAAATACCAAACATTAGTACAACCAGATAAAAAACAGCAACATAATTCATCCCACAAGGAAATAAAAAGACCCAAAAAGGGAACAGATATGTCATCTCCATATTTCAATTCTATTTTCTATCAATTCAAGTGTATGGCTTTTTTCTTATACGACAGTTGTATTTAAAAATTTGTTTGTCCTGTTCGGCTGTTAGGTCAAGCAGAATGGAGAATCTGTATCCCTTCTATGCCAGAACAGTTTTACTGTGTCACAGTGGAGTTTTTAACACATTCACTGCGAGCCGTTTCCTGAGCAGGGAACCCCTAGACTGCTAGGCATTCTTGAGCAATTTCACTGATTTTTCAAGCCCCACAGATTGTTGTGTACGATGGCGATGTAAACACCAAAACGAAAGATCAGACTCTCTTCTTTTGTCAGAAAAAAAGTTTGTCTGGAGCTTATACCATTCTTTAGTAATCAGCAGTCAAATAGAGGCTACTTTCACCCAAATCTGTTTCTGAAGGAAAACAACTGAGAAAACAGCCTTTTTGTGAAAGCAGACACACCAAGCAGAACAATGACTTTGACACCAATATTTTTTTTCTTTAGTGAAAATCTCAAACATCTGAAGATAAACAACACTGGGAAAGTACTTTTGACAGAAAAATTAGTACAGAATTTACATTAGACAAAAATGCATGAACAAATGGGGCTCCCACACTTGCACTTTTTTTCCCTCCTAATTCTCCTCGTCTACTGTTTGCTCAATAGTCCAGGTTTTTATTACCTTGCGCATAAAATCTAGCAAAGTTAATTAATTCATTAGCAAACCTAATTCTATTTTTCTCATTTTTTTAATCAAAATGTATTACGGCAGAATATAATGTTTGAAACCATTTCAATGTGGTCTTAAATGGAATCATTGATGAGAATTTATTTGAGGTAAGGTTTTCATTTTTATTGTGGCTATTCTTCCCAGTAGTGATAGGCAAGTTATTCCAGCGTCTTCAATCAGATGAGATTTTTTCCAGAAGTGGTGGGTAATTTAGATTGGTTAGCTCTGTGAGTTTTGGCGAAATATTAATACCTAAATACTTAGTTTTTCCTATCGGAATGGGGTAATCTGGGATTTGATCTGCAGGATTCCATGTGTTTGCAGTCATTGGGAGTTTGGTTGATTTTTTTAATTTATTTTTTTTCCCAGTTAATATTTGTGAAAATATTTTAATGAGATTGAAGACTGCCTGAAGAGAAGATGGGTTCCTGTAAATAAAGAAGAATATCATCAGCATACAGATTGATTTTGTGTTCTGTCACTAGCGAGCAGGTACTGTAATATTAGCATTCTGACGTATAGCGGTAGCAGGAGGTTAGATAAATATTGCAAATAGCATTGTTGAGAGTGGATATCCTTGTCTGGTTCCTCTTTGTAAAGTAAAACTTTGTGATATAATCCTATTTGTGGTGACTGTCGCTTTCAGCGAATTGTATAATGTTGGTATCCAATGTATAAATGAGTCTCCAAAGCCAAATTTGCAAAAGTACTGCAAACAGGAAAGCCCAGTTGACTTTATCGAAAGCGTTCTCTGCATCAAGTGACATGATGATTGCATTTAATTTTTTTATGCTGTGACATGCTTATTCAATTTAACAGATGTCTGACATTATTTGTGGAACTTTTACCTTTAATGAAACCTGTCTGATCATAGTGGATTATCGACGGGAGTATCTTTTCAAGTCTCGCTGCGAGAACCTTCGAGAAAATCTTGATATCTATAATTAGCCAGGAGAGTGGGGTCTTTACCTGACTTTAGTAATAATTTAATTGAGGCTGTGTTCAAATGGCTAGTTATTTGTCCTTTATCATTTATCTCCTTGACTGTTCTGAAAAACAAGGGCACTGGTATTGGCCAGAAATGTTTAATGAATTCAACGGAGATTCCATCAGGGCCAGGAGCGCGTCCCAATTGCATATTTCTTTTAATGCGTTATGTAATTCTGTGATGGTTAAAGGAACATCAAGACTGCCTTTAATTTCTGTATTTAACTAAGGAGTGTTTAGATCCTTACTAAAATTAGAGTCAATGAGGCATTTTTCTTCTGACTCAATAAGGTGCTTTTCTTGTAATAGGAGGTCTGTTTTAATTTTAGTGATATAATCCATAATCTTAATTCTCTTTGCCTGCGATGGAATGCCATTGACATTCCATGACACAAAAGTTAAGTGTGACATATAATGGGTGCGTGTATAGTAATTTTAAATAGATTGGGTACTATGTATTATTTGTTGTTGTTTTTTGGACAGTTTTCGGGAGATTTTTTTTGTATTGTGTTGACAAATGTTATTTAGAGAGGGTGATAACGATGCTATATTTAAGTATAGCAAAGACAGGGTACATAGAAGGGTAGCAAACAAACATCGAACATAGAAAACAAACGTTAGTGACAAGGGGATAATATAGTGTGTGGTGGTGGTTTGTAGTGCACAAGAAGAATTTTGAGTGACTTGTGTGTTTAGTGTGTGTGGAAACACGCAGAGCAGGAAAGCAGAGAGATAGGAGTAAGAATTCTTTCTGGTGGCATGCATGAGTCTGTTTTTTTTTGTTTGTTTGTTTGTCTAAGCAAAAGTGGAAAGAATGAAAATACAATACGCTTTTGACAATAACGACAACAGATCAGAAGAAGTACTTATTTAGAAGAGCCAGGGCGTGACCTTGGCATCACGAAACAGTTGGCCGTCGACATATAGCTTGTCGACAACTAGCCACCCTTGTTTGCCTTTCTCACGGTGATTCTTCATCATCGGGTACAAGATTTTACGCCTTTCGTTGATTTCCTTGGGGAACTGGTCGTTCATTCCAAACGATGTCCCTTTGAGCTCACGCCCTTTTGACTTCACACACACATTTTGGTCAAAGTGTTCAATGATGGGACGTGGTCGGTTTCATGGACGAGGGCCTCCTAATCGGTGAACACGGTGAAAGGTAATCTTGTCGACTGTATCTTGCTGTAATTTGAGCGCAGACATCATTAACTTTTTAATCTGCGCCTCAAGGTCTTCCGGAGCATTTTCCGGAATTCCTGAGAAAATGAGATTGTCGTGCATGCTTCGTGATTGAATGTCCAGCGTAGTTTCTTTCATGATTTTAGATTCCAGTCTAAGAGTTTGTAGTTCCGCTTACATTGACATCATGTTTGACCGAAGCGCAGAATTGTCTAATCTTAGCTCTTTGACCTGCTGTGTCGTGAACATTCCGTGACACAAAAGAGATCACCGAACTCTTTCTGAGTTCGGTGATGTCTTGGCGAAGCAAGTCAAATGTAATTTACAATTTCTTTTCGATTGAGAGGAGGACACTAGTCTGTGTCTCTGTTGAATCAAGGAAATCCTCAGTTGAAGTCTCTTCAGCGGCTGGGATCCTCCATGACAGACGAGTTGGCGTTGACGTAGCTGCGCGAATCTCAAGTGGCTCTCTGCGAGTTACCGCTGCTAGCAAAGCTGGCGAAGGAAAAGAGAAAAGAACGACGCGAGAATCCGCCGCTGAAAAAGGAAAAAGAAATTCAGTCTTGTAATAGCTGCTTTTCCAAGTCTATGCAAGGGGCACCGCCATGTTTTCCGTCTTCGGAAATCGCGCAATCTCTCGCGTTGTCACAGCATGCTCATCCCCATCAGCATTAATCTATTTTGGCTTTTTAAAAAAATATATATATGTATATATATATATATATATATATATATTTTTTTTTAAAAGTATTTTAATATTTTCTCATACTTACTTTATAACTGTCTCATAAGTGCGTTCCTTAATTTTTTTCCCTCTTGACCACTGATTCTCAAAGTGTGGTACGAGTACCACTAGTGGTACCTGTGGTACATGGAAGAATTACTGCCCAATTACAGTTTAGTTGTATTCAACTTTTAGTTTACGTTTTAGAATTACATTTTAATTTATATAATTAGTTTGTTGTTTTCTTCAGTGTTAATGTTCCAACTGCATAATGTTACAGTGGCTTACAATAATATTAAATTGACTTTTTAGGAGTAAAACGTTTGTTTTTCCATTAACTACACTATCGACTACACTACTGTGTTTTAATGTTAGTCAGGATGCTACTTGTATTTGTACTATATTTTTTTAGGTGATACTAAAACGTTTGAGAACCACTGCTCTAGTCCATTTCACAAGGTCACCCCACAAACTGAAATGTGCATGCTTTGTCTCTTTGTTTTGTAATTAGCTCTGTCTGTAATAATAATTCATAAGAGTATTGATAAAAAGTACATTCTTTATCGCTTTAAACATCCTGTGTACAGTTTTAAATTTGACCTGGGCCATGAATCTCATGATTTGTGATTTTAAAAATAGTAACTGAGTCTGCTCTTCTTATTGCTCTTTTTTGCAGATTGAATATATTTCAAAAGGGGCTCTTGTGTGTGTTACCCCAGATTTCTACACCGTAGTTCATGGTAATATTAGTGTATAGTATGAGGTGTAATGTTTTAGAATTAAGATTATACCTTGTTTTACCAGGAATTGCAATATGTTTCCATTTTAAAATCCATCATTTCATTATGCATCACAATTCTCAGGGTACATATTTTCACTCTTCAGTCACTTCATATTCACAAACTGTATCTTATTGTCTGGACTTTTTGTTGGTTTAAATAAGAGATTCCAAACTGTGGTACAGTGTGCAAGATTAAAAGTTAAATTGCGGCTTGTTATAATAATTCCAGTTTTAAAAAAATTTTGTGTGTAATTTTTTCGTAAATGAAAATATTAAACATGAACATTTCCTTTATAAAGTTTTTGTATTATTAACTCAAAAAGTATCAAAATGATTTATAAAAAAATAAATAATGGTACCCAAACTGCACTTCCTATTGTCTTTCAATCATGTAAAATAATCTCTCTCAACCAATGTGTGGTTTAAAACGTTCCGCAAAGGCTGACTACAGTGAGACACATTTTATTGTGACATTTTCTCCCAGTTGCCATTTGAAAATGTACACAATTTAAATCCATGTAGCGCTGTAAGTACATTGTTTTTTTTTTTTGTTTTTTTTCTGTGTGTGCTTAGCTGGAAGAGGTGCAGCTGAGAGCTCAGGAGCTGGAGAAAACAGTGTCTCACTTACAAAAAAACCTGGACGACGGCTGTGCTTTGTTGAAGGAGAAAGATGTCAAGATTGAGACACAAGAGAGGAGAGAGAAGGAGCTGATTGCATCTGTGCACAGGTACTATTCTACAGTACTTGGTGAGAGAAAAATATATTAGGAATAGTTGTGTTTTGTGCTCTAATTTTCTGTGTTTGTAGGTTACCAAGGGATGAAAAAGTATGTGAACCCTTTGGAATTTCTTAAATTTCTGCATAAATTGGTCATAAAATGTGGTCCGATCTTCATCTGAATCACAAAAATAAACCGTCTGCTTAAATTAATACAGCACAAACATTCACAGGATATGAAGGAAAAAAACAAGTGAACCTCTGGGCTATGGATTCTCCAAGAACTAATCAGCAGAGCAGAGTAAGGTGTGAGCCATTCTGAGCCAACCAGGAGTCCAATCAAGGTTGGAAATGTCTCCTGTCAAAAAGCATTGGTTGATGTGGACCATGCCTTGCTCAAAAGAGCTCTCAGGAGACCTATTATTAAGAATTGTTGACGTATATAAATCTGGAAAAGGTTACAAAAGTATCTCTGTCTTGATGTACATCAGTCCATGGGTAGACAAACTGTCTATAAATGGAGAAAGTTCACCATCTGTCGCTTCTCTTTCAAGGAGTGGCAACTGCAAAGACAACTACAAGAGCACAGCGCAGAATGTTCAATGAGGTAAAAAATAACCCGAGAGTGTCAACAGAAATCACTGGCATATGCCAACATCTTTGTTGATAAATATACCATATGAACATTAAAAAAGAATGGGGTTCATGGGGAAACACCGAGGAGGACAACGTTGCTGTCTAAAACAAACAAACAAACAAGCAAAAACAACATTACTGCACGTTTGAAGTTCTATAGCTCTACTGGCAAAATATTCTGCGGGCAGATGAAACCAAAGTTGAATTGTTTGGAGGAAAAATGGCACAGCACACCAGCATCAAAACCTTTTGCCAACTTTGAAGCATGGTGGAGGGAGCATCATGTTAGGGGTGTGTTTTGTTACCTCAGTGCCTGGAGAGCTTGGTATCAATGAAAGTTTTGATTGACAAGTATATAATTTTTTTTTTCCCCCAGAAGAACCTGTGGCCATCTGTCCAAAAGTTGAAGCTCAAAAGAGGATGGGTGTTGCTACAGATAATGACCCAAAACACAGAAACAAATAAAAACAGAATGGCTTCAGATGAAGAAAATGCATGTTCTGGAATAGCCCAGTTAAAGTCCTGACCTCAACCCAATGGAGATGCTGTGTCATGACCTCAAGAGAGATATTCACACCAGACATCAAAGGAATCTTGCTGAACTGCAACAGTTTTGTAAAGAGGAATGGTCCAAAATTCATTCTGATCGTTTGCACGTTTGATCTGCAACAACAGGAGACATTTAGTTGAGGTTATTGCTGCCAAAGGAGGGTCACCCAGTTATTAAATCTAAGGGTTCACTTACATTTTCCTCCCTCTCCTGTGAATGTGAACATGTTATGAATAGGGTTGGGCATCGTTTGAACTTGAGCGATTCCGGTCCCGATTCCTTATTCTGATTCCGGTTCCAAGCGATTCTCAATTCCAATTCTTTTAGGGGGCTGGGTCAAAAAAGTTTGCATGGTTTAAGTAAAGGGTGTCAAAATTATGAAGGTCCATTTTCTTAGCAGCCTGCAGCATAGACTAAAATGAACATTTGACTTGGGGTTCTTTATAACCAGTATCAATATCAAACCTAATACTGTAATTTCTCGTGTATAATGCGTACCCATGTATAATACGGACCCCCAAAGTTGACCTACAAATTCTGGTAAACCCTTCTACCCATGTATAATGCATTTTACAATGGCTGATTTTGCTTCTACCCATATGGTGAAAACATGATTATCTGTGTTTTGTTAGTTTTTCAAATAATTATTCTGAACTTAAGCACTTTATTTGAACACGAGATACTTTTTTAATTGCTCTTATTTTGAAATTCACAGCCCTACTTTTATTTAGTAAATTAGAAAATACACAGTTGTCCTCATATGTTTGATTACCCGGGCAGAATTTGTAAGATGGGTACAATTCTTTCAAGAAAACATGAAGGGCCAGGCGAAACACATTTAGGTTTATTTTAATGGGATTCAAATTAAACTGTTAAGCATTTCAGAAAAGCATTATCATCAAACAAAACATATCCATAAAGAAATTAATGATGATTGTTGTTCAGTCATCAGTCGTATTTATAAAAAAATAAAAATAAAAAATAAAATTCACAAATTTTGCCAGGGTATGTAAACTTATAAGGACAACTGTACATATTCAGTCATACGTACCCCTGTCATATAGGAATGAAAGTGGAGGCTACATCTTTTTCATAACCTCTAGGTGGCGCTGGCATATTACAATGAATGTGTACACCTTTCTCATAAACTCTAGGTGGCGGTGGCATATTGAAATGAACGTGTACCAATTTTTACAAATCTCTCGATGGCGGGATACATTTATAAAATGGGAACGTTTTTTTCATTTCCCCTATACCTATGTATAATGTCCACCATTGATTTTAAAATTTTTTTGGGGGAAAATAATGCGGATTATACACGAGACATTACCGTAACGAAAAGGCAGTGCGTGTGGAACTAACCCAATTCAATTAATGTTTTCAGTTAAAAGTTAAAATAGCATTGTTAAAATCGTTGTTTGGGACTGTTTTGTTACGTGAAATGGTTTAAAGTGGAAGTTTTAACTTGAGTTCCTGTTTTAAGCTTGTAGCCTTTTATTTTGAAGGGAACGCACAATTTGTGTAATTCTGTTGTGCGTTTAGTTTTATGGTAAACTCCAAGTGGGGTATGTCATTAAATAACTTGAAGCATGCTCAGGGAGGATGCTGCAAGATACATGCGGGTACATTTACAATGCAGGAACTTGCATACAGAACCTACACCACGGCACATTTATAATTTTTCTTCAATTATAAAATCTAAGAATGTAAAGAATCTAATTGTTAAGCAGTATAGAAAATGGAATTGGGGATGGGAATTAATAACATTTTCCCATTTGTGTGGTATAGACTATTTGTTTATTCTTGTGATTTAGATGATCAAACTACATTTTATGACCAATTTATGCGGAAAATTAAGAAATACCAAAGGGTTCACCTGCTTTTTCTTCCCACTGCATGTAACACCTGTTATTACTGTGTTTTTATACAGTGAAATACAGTTGAGTGAATTTTTTTCTTATGAAATTGAAAAGCAAATGTTGGTTGTGTTTTGGGGGGGCTGGAACAGATGAATTGCATTTCTATTCATTTTAATAGGGAAATATGATTTGAGATGTTTTGAGATACGAGCTTGGTCACATAATGAATTAAACTCGTATCTCAAGGCACCACTGTACTCTTACATTTATGGCAGAAATTTCCTCC
Source organism: Phycodurus eques (assembly GCF_024500275.1). NCBI lineage: Eukaryota > Metazoa > Chordata > Actinopteri > Syngnathiformes > Syngnathidae > Phycodurus > Phycodurus eques. The sequence goes on along the minus strand of NC_084542.1, from coordinate 2,111,865 downwards.
TTTACAGCAGAGGAGTCAATCCTACTTTTGTCACGGGCCACATTGTCGTTACAGTTCCCCTCAGATGGCCCGTTAGGACTGTGAAACCATGTGGTTAACCGCCTCATTATATTATTATGTATGCACAACAGATTAATAGATAACTCGTTTTGAAATCAGGAGTCAAGCACAATAGTTTGTGCACCTATTGTTCAAGTTACTGTAAAAAGGGTTATGGTAACAACAAATGCTTGCAATATCTCAGTTATTGTTTATTACATATGACACTTTGAAATTTTGGCACAGATTTGAGCAAGAATCACGGAAGTAGACACACATGATTTGCTTTCGGGAGCCACATAAAATGATGTGGCAGACCGGATCTGGACCCCGGCCTTGAGTTTGACACATACTCATAAAAAGAACAGCTATGTCATGCACTGTAATCTGTGCCTGCCGAAAAATTTCGACATTTCACCCTAGAAGAACAAACAAGGGGCTGATTTAAAAAAAAAAAAAAAAAATCACAAGTTACTTTTTTTCACTACTCCAACACAAGTAATTATTTGCAGGTCTACTTTTTATTTTTACTTTAGTCATATTATTCTTAAGTAACAGTACTCTTAGAATTTTTGGCTCTGAGATTAACAGAGGGTGACTCCTCATTGCACAACAGGATTGGACATTGCATAACAGGAACTGCCTCAGATGTACTTTTATTCAAGTTTGTTTGTTCATTTATTTTTGTTAATGTGGCTTTGCTACAAATAAATAAAATGCCTTTGCATGTACAGTACAAAAAATGTAAAGCTGTTCAAAAAAATAGCAGCATGTGCATTTTTCTTTACAAATTCAAACATTTACTGTGTAAAGTAAAAAAACAAACAAATGCTTCCAATGCATTCCAGTCATCTTTGGCTGGAAATCAACAGTTGCCAGAAGTTGGTCCACTCCATGTTACACAGTTGTCAAGCAGTTTTCAGAAACGGGTCATACAAGGAAATATTAGTTCAGTGATTCAAACGAGAGCAACATTTTCAAGCTTCTTCCGTCATATAGTAAATGTTTTATAAATGCAGATACTGCTTTTTTTGGACAGTTTAATATTATCTTTTCTTCACTTGATGTTAAGGAATAACTGGTATACATTTTCTTCATGGTTTGGTATATAACGCACAGTGTTCCCAATGCATTTTCTGTCTTTGAAGTAAAAGCCATTATAAGGATTTAAAGCTTCACTCACTTTTTTTTTTTTTAAACACGCTATTATTATTGTTTGAACACAACTATAGTCTTAGTCACTTAATTTTGAATTTGATACCCAAATCTCTCTGCTAACACCTGTTCCTATCCGTGGTTCCCATTTTGTTGTGTACAGGTTGCAGCAGAAGGTGCAGAGGTGTTTTCAGGATGGAGTGAGGTTGGACCTGAAGCATCTTGAGGTGGAAAACTCTCACCTCCTGGAGAAACAAGACCACAGCAGTAAGGTACAGTTTGGAGCCGAGCACATCAATGCTCAAATACAGGCACACGTATAGTAAATGTGGTTATTAAACAGTCATTAACGTGTTCTCTTTGCTCCCCATCAGCTAATTGAACATCAGAAAGTACAGATTGAGAGACTCAGCTCACAACTGAAGGTGTGCTACTCAAACTCTCAAATCATAATAAAATAGCATATGACTTGATTCGTTTAACTCTACATCCTACAACAGAGGTGGGTAGAGTAGTACTAGTACTAAAAAAATATTATACTGGAGTAAAAGTACTGTTACTTCAGAATAAAATGACTCAAGCAAAAGTGAAAGGTAGCCCACCAAATAATTATTTGAGTAATAAAGTACTCGGTGAAAAAAACTACTCAAGTACTGAGTAACTGTTGAGTAACTTACATCCGAGCATGATCGTCAAATAAAATAAAAATTATTAAATAAATGAATGTACAGGCGGCACGATGGTTGACTGGTTAGCAAATCTGCCTCACAGTTCTGAGGACCGGGCCACAAATCCCGGGCCTGTGCGGAGTTTGCATGTTCTCCCCGTGCTTGCGTGGGTTTTCTCCGGGCACTCCGGTTTCCTCCCACATCCCAAAAGCATGCATGGTAGGTTGATTGAAGACTCTAAATTGCTCGTAGACGTGAATGTGCGCGCGAATGGTTGTCTGTTTGTATGTGCCCTGTGATTGTCTGGCGACCAGTTCAGGGTGTACCCCGCCTCTCGCCCAAAGATAGCTGGGATAGGCTCCAGCACGCCCGCGACCCTAGTGAGAGGATAAGCGGTACAGAAAATGGATGGATGGATGAATGTACAAATTCAGTTGTTGGTGAACAATATCACTTTACCTAAAAAGTAATGAATAAAATCTTTATGAAATAACAAATGATGAATACAATGTTTGTGAACTAGCAAATTAAGGCAAATGTAGCTCCAAGAAATGGTCTTACACTATTTTGTTCCCACTTGTTAAAGAGCACAATAGGATCACCAGGCAGAGATTACAAAAACAGGAGCAAGGCTGCAGTAGATATAAAACGTCTATACATCCCTGTTCAAATGCCAGGTTTTTTTATGTAAAGAAATTTGGCCAAAATAAATCATTTTATAACTTTTTCCAACATTAATGTTACCTAGAATTTGCACAACCATTTTTTAAAATGTTATCTTTTTGAGATGGGAGGTGACAATAAACAACTGAAATAATCTTATAAATGCTTGACTTGGACTTGTTTAAATTGCTACCTTCTTGACCAGGTCACCATTGCTAAAGAGATGTTCTGTCTCAACTGGTCTTTTACCTGGTTAAATCAAGGGGAAATTAAATGTAAAAAATAAATCTGATTGAACAAGGATACACTCCCTCTTATAACTGTGATGCGGCTGTGTTCAGGAGTAACCAGTCACATTCAAATTTATGTTCAATGGGAATCCACACAAACCCATCCATCCATTTTCTGTACCGCTTATCCTCACTACGGTCGCGGGCGTGCTGGAGCCTATGCCAGCTGTCTTCGGGCGAGAGGCAGGGTACACCCTGAACTGGTTGCCAGCCAATTGAGGGGCACATATAAACAAACAACCATTCGCACCTATGGGCAATTTAGAGTCTTCAATCAACCTACCATGCATGTTTTTGGATTGTGGGAGGAAACCGGGAGTACCCGGAGAAAACCAGACGTAATGATAAAGTGTGTGCCTGCATGCATGCGTGCGTGTGCGAACGAGAGATTACAGAACGTACCCCAAAAGATGCATATTTAAGACAAAACAACAACAACAGCTGCAATTTACGGCAAGGTGTTTTACCAAGTTAACAGTGGGATGAAATATCTAAGTTTGGCCAAACAGAAGACTACACTGCATGACAAAGCTGTTTTTGTATTTAAATTTTTTTTCCCGTAGTTTATGTAATGTAAACACAAACCTCCGCCCCAACATGAGGCCCTTTGATTGGCGTGCGGTCATGTGTCCGCCTTGCACCGTTTGATTTGGTGAACAGGGGTCAAATGACACCAGTGGTAACATTAGATTGGTGCAAACAGTGCCTGACACGGAAGTGGAAGTCAAAGTCTAAACATAGATCGCTCACACATTGATTGATTAAGAAAAGTAACGAGCGACATGTATATCATTGTATCGGAGTAAATGTACTGCTTCATCTTAACAAATATTTAAGTAAAAAGTATGATATATTCAAACTACTTTGACAAGTAAAATGTATCCTAAATGTTACTTGAGTAAATGTAACGGAGTAAATGTAGCACGTTGCTACCCACTAGGATTTACACGATCAGGTCCTTACACGGTCATTACACGGTCCACCCCTCAGGTCAGTCTGGTGGCCATCCAGGCCACCCGAGGTGAGGTGCTTGGCTGAGCGGTTCAGGAGGTCGTCCAGGACGTCAAGCACCAGGGTCTTTACAGAGCCATTCAGGCGGACGGCCACGGTGCCGAACCCAATGGTAATGCAGTGGCCAGGCAATAGGGTTGGGTGGCGGCCGCTGGACGAGCGTCACCGCAGCAAGGTCAGGTGGTGGCCGCTGGATGAGCGCCGCCGGAGCGAGCTCGGGTGGCGGCCGCTGGACGAGCGCCGCCGGGACTGGTGGGGGCCGCTGGACGAGCGCCGCCGGGACTGGTGGGGGCCACTGGAAGAGCGCCGCCGCAGCGAGGTTGGGAGACGGCCGCTGGAAGAGCGCCCCCGGAGCCTGGACGGGTGGCGGTCGCTGGACGAGCGCCGCCGGACCCGAGACGGGTGGCGGCCACTGGACGAGCGCCTCCGGAGCCGAGACGGGAGCCTGGCACGGCTGCCAAGGAGCAGGAATGGGAGCCTTGCGCGGCTGCTGAGGAGCTGGAGCCTGGCGCAGCTGCCGAGGAGCAGGAACGGGACCCTGCTGCAGCTGCAGAGGAGCAGGAACGGGAGCCTGCCGTCGCTTCCTCAACCTGCCGCCATTGAGTTTTGGGAGTAGCGGGTACGGGAGGGGCAGAGTGCACAGGGACTCGGGAAGGTGAACTAGGAAAAATGGCTGGTACTGAACATGGTGGCTTGGAGGCAGGTTTGAATAGACGTGACTTAATTGGAGCCGTGGATCGTGTGGGAACGGGTGAAAAATTAAGTGACTTGGGAACAGGGGGAAAAAAACGAGAGGGCAAAATTTGAGCTTTACTTGGGCGCCTTTGTTGGACACCACGCTGCGGTCCCGGGTAGATGGCCAAACGGGTGCCCAATAAAAGGTCAGAGGGAAAGGATTTGGACTCACTGGGGTTGGAAATGGGGAGACGTGACAAAAACTGACAAGGACAGAATAAACTAGGGAAGGAACCAGAAAAATCTAAATCTGTGTGAGAGTCAGAATCAGACAGGAGGTTAACTAAATCGGGGCCATCTTCACAATCAGAAAATCAGAATGTAAAGAAACGTGGATGTAAAATAGTAGGGCATGGTGAATAACTCGGACAAGTGGGGGGCACAGATGAAAAGGACAGAAAAGACTGAACGACAGGGCTTACTGGAGGAGAGTAGGTATGGTTGGCAGGCTGAGGACGGTAGGAGGCAGTTTGGTGATGTCCAGGGTGACGTCATGTTCTTCCCGCTGGGTCCTGTTCTGGTCAGTTCATTCTCTCACAATTCGGGTTTGGTCGAAGGCGAGGAACGCAAGGCAAGAACATGGAGGACCCAAGTGCAGGGAAGCAGGGAGGCAAGGCAGGAGTGCGGGAGTCTCCAAAAAATAATATTTAATCTTTCAAAAAAGAGCAAACAAAGATATTGGATAAAGCAAAACTAAACGAAGTCCCATAACAGATAACAACCAAACCAAAGTAACAAAGAAACACTAGAATATCTAAAACTGGAAACAAACTAAGACCTGTGAGAAAGACGTGGAACAGATAGGGACAATGACATACCACAATGACGACGACAACTGGCGACTATGACATGGCAAAGACGTGCCAACGACAATGAACCGACAAGAACTGAAAGAAACCAGGGAACTAAATATAAACAGATTGACGAGACAACGAAGAACACCTGGACAAGACACGAGTGGCTGGAGAGAGCTGATTGGGCGACACAAGGTAGACGAGAGAGAGACGAGAACAGGTGGACACAACAACCTAAAGAGCACACGACAAACATGGAACACAGGAAAATATGGAACAAAACTAAACACAACCCAAACCAAAACACAGACCATGACAGGACATGTTGGTGAAGGAAATAGGGGTGATGAGGAAGTGATGGGTAAGTACGGCATCTTGGAAAGGAACTTGGAGGGACAGATGGTGGTAGACTTTGCAAAAAGGATGCAAATGGCTGGAGTGAACACTTTTATCCAGAAGAGGCAGGAACATACAAGAGCGGAGATAGAAGCATGCAGGTGGATTACATCTTGTGCAGAAGATGTAATATGAAGGAGGTTACCGACTGTAAGGTAGTGGTAGGGGAGAGTGTGGCTCGACAGCATAGGATGGTGGTGTGTAAGAGGACGATGGTGATAAGGTGGTGGGGAGGAAGATTAGGAAGACAAAGGCAGAGCAGAGAACCATGTGGTGGAAGCTGAGACAGGACGATTGTTTTGCAGCTTTTCGGGAAGAGGTGAGGCAGGCTCTCGGTGGACAGGAGGAGCTTCCAGAAGACTGGACCACTGCAGCCAAGGTGATCAGAGAGGCAGGCAGGAGAGTACTTGGTGTATCTTCGGGAAGGAAAGGAGAGAAGGAGACTTGGTGGTGGAACCTCACAGTACAGGAAATCATACAAGGAAAAAGGTTAGCTAAGAAGAAGTGGGACACTGAGAAGACCGAGGAGAGGTGAAAGGAATACATTGAGATGCGACATAGAGCAAAGGTAGAGGTGGCAAAGGCCAAACGAGGCATATGATGAGATGTATGACAGGTTGGACACTAAAGAAGGAGAAAAGGATCTATACAGGTTGGCCAGACAGAGGGATAGAGATGGGAAGGATGTGCAGCAGGTTAGGGTGATTAAGGATAGAGATGGAAATATGTTGACTGGTGCCAGTAGTGTGCTAGATAGATGGAAAGAATACTTCGAGGAGTTGATGAATGAGGAAAATGACAGAGAAGGGAGAGGAGAAGAGGCACGTGTGGTGGACCAGGAAGTGGCAATGATTAGTAAGGGGGAAGTTAGAAAGGCATTAAAGAGGATGAAACATAGAAAGGCAGTTGGTCCTGAAGACATTCCTGTGGAGGTATGGAAGCATCTAGGAGAGGCGGCTGTGGAGTTTTTGACCAGCTTGCTCAATAGAATTCTAGCGCGTGAGAAGATGCCTGAGGAATGGAGGAAAAGTGTGCTGGTGCCCATTTTTAAGAACAAGGGTGATGTGCAGAGCTGTGGGAACAATAGACGAATAAAATTGATGAGCCACACAATAAAGTTACGGGAAAGAGTAGTGGAGGCGAGACTCAGGACAGAAGTGAGTATTTGCGAGCAACAGTATGGTTTCATGCCTAGAAAGAGTACCACAGATGCATTATTTGCCTTGAGGATGTTGATGGAAAAGTACAGAGAAGGTCAGAAGGAGCTACATTGTGTCTTTGTTGATTTAGAGCAGACATGCCCAAAGTCCGGCCCCCGGGCCAAATCCGGCCCGTGTTCATATTTCCACTGGCCCGAAGCCTCTGTCATAAAACCAATAATATGCGGCCCGGCAGTACAAAATACACGCGCAATTTTATATTTCACCACAGGATGGCAGTGAACTTGTGGCTGAACTCTCGCGGGGCCGTTTTGCGCATGATCTGTTTTTTGCCCATTTCTAAAATGGCAACTAGAAGTAAGAAAAGGAAAGTTGATAGCGAGGGCCGACGTTTCCAGGACAAATGGAAGTCTGAATATTTTTTCACTGAGTTTAGAAACAACTGCGTCTGCCTAATTTGCCAAGAGACCGTGGCTGTGTTCAAGGAGTTCAATATAAAGAGGCACTACCAGACGGAACACGCTAATTACGACAAGCTAACTGGGAACGAACGGAGTGAAAAATTGAAGCAACTGGAAGCTGGTTTAACGGCACAGCAACACTTTTTCACAAGAGCCAGTGAGTCAAATGAAAATGCAACAAAGGCAAGCTATGAGGTGGCAACGCTGATTGCCAAGCACTGCAAACCTTTTACTGAGGGTGAATTTATTAAAGACTGTGTGATGAAAACGGTGGAGAACACACTTTTTTTCCCCCCACGCTGCGTTGCTTGAACACGGCATGCTCCTCGTCTTGAAGCATTTAGATGACGTTCCCCAAGACATAATTCAGTTGACTACAGACTGCAAATAACTTAACGTGTTGTTTGTCTAAGACACCGCAAAATAGTCCCACACCGACGTGTTTTTTCACCGACAAGATTGAAAAAACTTGATTGGCCGTCAGATAGTTCCAGTACTGCGCAACAAGACACTTGACAAGGCTGAAAATAAACTAGCTTTTGGATTCATACACGACGAAGATGTGGCATTAAATGTCTTGTGCGGAGCCGATCGATGACGTCATTGATCGAATCGGCGACGTATGACATGAAAGCCGATCAGCCGATCAGCATAAAATACTAATTATCGGCCGATACCGATAACACCGATCAGATCGGCGTAAAGTCTACTACCCACCTCTGGTAGTAAAAACTCAGGTTCCAAAAACTGTGTACAATGAACCCTTCTATATAGATGGTCCTGTTTGCAAATCACATATTCAGTATATTAAGCTATCCTTTATTTGCTGAAAAACACACATTTGCTGTTTTTGTGCTGAGGCCAAAACAATAAACGTATTGCTTTGCTTTCTGTCTTGGGACATCTTGCAGATTTTCGCTATTCGCAGCAGGGCTTGGCGTACGTTGTATATCCCTTGTGATAGCGAGGGTCCATTGTATTATTTCAATCATTTTATCGGCCAAGTGATCTATTCTTCTTCGTCTTCCTATATAAGAAATACAGTAATTATGATTATAATCATGCTCACTGCAAACTGTACATTGATAGGTGACCAGTACAAGACTACAAAAAGGAAGAAGCCTTTCACAACAGATTTGTCCTCCTGACAACCACGAAGGTCCATCCATTGAATCTCCAACCGTGTCACAGGTATCAATTCAAATACTTGTAGTTTATTTCATGTCTTTACCAGGAAGAACGCGTCTTGGCCTAGAAAACATTGGGGACAAGTTGTTGCTTCTTGATACAATGGCAATGTTTTGTTTAGACACTTCTTTGCAACTTTTCATTTATTTTAGTTATATTAAAAGTTTAGTAAATACACCAACAGTAGCTTTATTACTAATCTATATCACATACTACAAGCTTAACAGAGGATTTGAGACCAGCGCTAGCTGCACACGTGTTCCATATGTCTGTCATTGAGAAGCAGGCACAGGTGGATAACTGGCTGCAGGACCATACTCTGTCGAATGCGGAGATGCCACAAGTGGGCCGACTCTTTAAGGAGCTGTCCCTGTGCCTATTGGACCTTCAGGCTCTCCGCAGCATCCTGGCCCAGAGAGCTCAAGGAAAGGAGCTCAACTTGTCTCTGCTGCTGGGTATGACACGTATGTGGACGAGACGCAAAACGCATTCATGACAACGGGCAGGGAGAGCTCTTCATATGCACGCCGAGACAGAGGCCCACTTCGGATTCTTGTCTTTGCTTAGGAAGTACTTAGAGGATAGGTCGTTCGAATTCTACAAAATGCTCAGGGAAGGAGCCTCGATGCCACCTTTCAAGCAGAGGCGGGTAGAGTAGTCAAATATTGTACTCAAGTAAGAGTACTGTCAGTTTAGAATATGACTCAAGCCAAAGTAAAAAAGTAGTCCTCCAAATAATTACTTGAGTAAGAAAGTACTCAGTGGGGGGGGGAAAAAAAAAAAAAAAAAAAACTACTCAAGTCCTGAGTAACTGGTGAGTAACTTCTGTTTTATTTTTCGCAGAAATAAAATAAATAACATTTTGGAAATATACATACAAGTTAAATTCAGCTCCAACAATGGTCTTATCCCATATCGTTTCCTCTTGTTAAACAGCACAATACTGTGCGCTCACCAGACAGATTACAAAAACAGGAACAAGGCTGAAGTGGATAAAAGAAAAAGTCTACACACCCCTGTTCAAAGGCCAGGTTTTTGTGTTGTAAAATAATTTTGACCAAGATAAATCATTTTCAAACTTTTGTCCCACATGAATTTGACCTTTAATTTGGACAACTCAACTGATTTATTTTTGTATCTTTTTGAGAGGGGAGGTGAAAAGAAACAACTGAATTCAACTTAAATGTGATCGATTTGGCTGGACGTTTAACTGCAGCACCACTGCTAAAGAGATGTTAAGTTTTAACTAGTCTTTTATACCTGGTAACTAAAGTTTCAAGAAATACAAATAAATCGGGTTGCACAAGGATGCACTTCCTCTTATAACTGGCATGTGGCTTGTGTTCAGAAGTCTCAGATCACATTCAGATTCAGGGCGAATGGAAGTCCACACACACACACCTGCCACCATTAAAATTTTTAAGTGGGGAAAAAAAACAAAAACAAAAAAACATGCATGGGCCTTACAGAAACATTATTTGCTTTATCCACTAAAATGACTCAATAAAGAAGCTTTTTGCTGACCAGAAGTATAGATAAAGTGTGCATGTGCGTGTGTGCGTGTGTGTGTGTGCATGTGAGAGAGAGAGAGAGAGAGAGAGAGAGAACAATATGCATGTTTTACAGTTACTTGTCCATAAAATAGGGCTAATATTGTCATACAGTCCCGTCCAAAATTATTGGAACGGTAAGGTCAATTCCTTTGTTTTTGTTTTATACTGAAGACCTTTGGGTTTTTAGATCAAAAGATGAATATGAGACAAAGGTTTCAGAATTCCAGCTTTTATTTCATGGTATTTACATCTAGATGTGTTAAATAACTCAGGACAAGAGCACCTTTTGTTTGAAGCCACCCACTTTTCAAGTGAGCAAAGGTACTGGAACGAACATGATTAAATTAACTTAAAGTGAATAACGTTTGATATTTGGTGGCATAACCCTTACTTGCAATAACTACATCAAACCGGCGACCCATTGACTTCACCAGACTCTTGCATTCTTCATTTGAAATGCTTTTCCAGGCCTTTCCTGGAGCCTCTTTTCGCTCTTTTTTTATTATTATTATTTTTATTTCTGGGAGTTTCTCCCATCAGTCTGCTCTTCAGGAGGTAAAATGCATGCTCTATTGGGTTTCCCCCCGATGAAGTTGTGTGTTTTGGGTCATTGTCTTGTTCCACGACGAAGCGTCTTCCGATTACATTGGATGCATTTTTCTGTAAATTGTCATACAATGTTGAATGTTAATTACAACCACTCACCATTCAGAGTCAGTGTGAGCCCTGGGCTTGTTCCTTATGTCCAGTCTGCTCCGTAATTTTGTCTTCGTTGCTGTCACTACAGAAAAGCCTGCTTCACAATATAGGATGTTGGAAAATGTTCTTTCAAAATTTTAGTCCAGGGTGCATGCTTGCCACGTCTCGTTGGCTAGCTTCTCGCCACATAGTGTGTAAGAGTTACCCGTTTCTTTTTCTTTGAGGTCATAAACTCTGCTTTTGGCTCCTCATTTTTCCTTTAGAAAAGAAGCTCTCTAAAGACATTTATTTATTTTTTTTACTAATTTTTGCTAGTTTGCAGCCTTATTTTTAGTAACGTTTCATGTGTCTAGCGTTGTTTCGTTTGCGAACGTTCGTTCAAAAGAATACATCTTTTCAGTGAACCTAATGAACTGAATCAGTTTATGAAATGATCCGTTCTTTGAGCTTTGCCGCCGCCGTGAGCAAGTTGGCTGGGAAAGGAAACTGAAGTGTTCTTTCTGTCTTGACGTGTCAATTGAGACGCGCGGCTGTTGCGGCACTGAAGAGCCGGTCAATTTTCAAAATAAACACATTGACACGCGAAACGCAATACAATGGAGATTATATAAATCGGTCATTCTTTCTCTGGGGCCCGGTAAAAAACTGCCTCACGGCCCGGTACCGGGGTTGAGGACCACTTGTTTTGTAGACTTAAAAATTCATTCTGCTGCTACCATCAGGAATTACATCATCAATAAAGATGAGGTGAGCCCATTCCAGAAGCAGCCATAACATTAACTCCACCGTGCTTCACAGATGAGCTTGTGTGTTTCGGATCATAAGCAGATCCTTTCTTTCTCCATACTTTGGCCTTTCCATCACTTTGGTAGAGGTTAACATTGGTCTCAACCGTCCGTAAAACCTTGTTCCAAAACTTTTGTGGCGACCTCTTTGCAAAATCCAGTCTGGCCTTCCGATTCTTTTTGCTGATTGAGTGGTTTTCATCTTGTGGTATGGCCTGTGTATTTCTTCTCTCAAAGTCTTCTTCGAACAGTGGATTGTGATACCTTCACCCCTGCTCTGTGGAGGTTGGCAGTGATGCCACTGACTGTTGTCTTTGTGTGTTTCTTCGCAGCTCTCATGTTTCTGTCATTTACTGCTGTTGATACCCTTGCCCGACCGTTTTTTTTTTCTAGCAATTAAGTACACGGGTATATACAGTAAATGAACAGGTCATTTAAATAGACACATTCCTCTATCGTGTGATCGGATCGGTGATCGGTTATCGTTTTTTTAAACTCGCTGATCGGTGTGATGTTTTATTTTATTATTAATCAAATATGTAAAGTCCAAGAGTGTACACGTGCGGTTTGGAGTCACCTCCAAACCTCTCTGTTCACGCACATGAAAACATTTACCCGTGACTCCTTTTTCTTATTTATTCAGCTTACGTGGCATGCTAACATTAGCTAAAACACGTACCTGTGACTGGATCTTATTTATTCAGCTAACGTAGCTAGCTAACATTAGCCAATTTACGGATACACTTGCATAATAATGCGACGTACCCGGGACTAGTCCATATTATTTGAAAACTACAATCTCACTATGTGAGCAGAGAGGTATGGAGGTGACTCCACACTGCACGTGCACCCGTCTCGAAAAGGTTTCATGTCTCTTTGACAGAGGTGGGTAGGAACGCGCTACATTTACTCCGTTACATTTACTCAATCAGAATCAGAATCCTCTTTATTTGTCAAGTATTTCCAAAAAACACACAAGGAATTTGTCTTTAATGAATCATACTTTTTTGTTTATGTTAAGAAGAAACGGTACTTTTACTCAGTTACAATAATCTACATGCCACTCGCTACTTTCTATGACCATTAATTGTGTGCGAGATATATTTTTAGACTGTTTTTTGACTTCCGCATTGGACGCCGGTGCTCTAATCCACAGTGAGGTTTGACTCAAGTTCACCAATCAGATGACACAAGAAAGTCAAGTATGCACACAAAGTCTTACATTGGGCTTTGTGGGCCAATCAAAGTGAGTCGTGACAGCTGCGAGCCACTCGTGTTTACATTACAGACTACGAAAAACAGCAGCTTTAACATGCAGGATAGTTTTGTCGCTGCCCAAACGTGGACATTTCAGCCCACTTCTAACTTGAGAAAACACCTTGCGGTAAGTTGCAGATGTTTTTGCTGTTGTTTTGGCTGTGCATATGACAACAATGGTGGCGTTTGTGGACTCCCATTGAACATGAGTTTGAATGTGGTGTTACGTCTGAACACACATACATGCCAGTTATAAGAGAGAGTGAATCATTGTGCGAGCAGATTTATTTTGATTTAAACTTTATTTAACCAGGTAAAAGAACAGTTCGAAACAGAACATGTTAAATGTGCAGTCCAAGTCAATCACATGCAAGTTTATGTATATATTATTATAAAAAAAAACTAAAAAAAAACAGAAGTGACTAACTAGTTACTCAGGACTTGTTTTTCCCCAGAGTTCTTTCTTACCCTTAGTCAAGTAATAATTTGGGGGACTACTTTTCACTTTTACTTGAGTCATATTTTTCTAAAGTAACAGTACTGAATTACAATATTTGGCTACTCTCCCCACCTCTGCTCCTTGACTCGATGGCATATTCCCACAAAGGTTAAGGAAAGGTGGCTTCAAGGGTAGGAAATTGAAGAATCCGAAGAGGGTCAGAGCATCGAGACACGGGGACATCAATACATACAGAGATGTCTATGCATAGACATCTATGTATCTAACACACAATGTGTCATTTTCGGACAACAGCGATGAACAAAACAACTTTACTGGTCTTCATTAACTATGAACTATCTTCAAGAAAAGTAATATGGTGACGGCCATGCGTGGTGGGGTGACACCCGAGTGCACTCTATTGACTAGCTCCCACTGATTTACATGCTGTACTGTTATTATTTTTTTAATCGAACGCTGGCTTGGGTTAGACTTCCACACTAAGACAAATATTTCCCCCAGTATTTAAAGGGGTTTGTTTTGAGTCCTCGTTGATAATTAAGAATAAATAAAGAAATAAATGTCGAAGGGGTTGAAAGGTTGGGACAGCTCATTTTAGCACCTCTGACGCAGTACTAAAGAAATAACTGGATACACCAAATGTACGTTTTTTTGACTAAATCCTTCTACATCACTTTTGGGGGGGGAACCCTGAATTCCTGCAAGCAGATGACACAAAGTTGATAAATTTCATTTCAAAAGCTAAAGCAGATTATTTATTTATTTATTTTGTTGTTGTTGGATGAACTCTCAGGCTAACAAACTGATCTATTGGCTTGTAGCCAATATTGTACTGGTTGATCTGAGAGAACACCTACCAAAAGAATAGTTGTCCCGCATGGTCTCTCTGTAACCTATTGTATGCTTCTGCGCAGCGTTGAATGTGTCTGCGGAGGAGAGCGAGGTCAGGGACGCGCCGGAAGAAGTTGGACCGTTGAAACTGCTTGAGGTCGGCCAGCTGAGGAAGGGCATCGATGAACTGAAGAAAAACATCGCTGAGCGCTACACCCGCTACACGGTCGATAGCTGAGTCTACCCTCTTTCGCAATGGCTATCTGAAATGGCGTTTTCCCTGCTTTGTTTCCCCCCTGAATCGCTGTCCTGTGTGTATGGTATGCCCTGGATGCACCAATTTACCAGGAATGAAGAGTGAAAGTGACTTCTAAGCGACAGACCAGGAAGGCCATTGACAAGTGTTACGGTGCTGGAGTCACCGAGGAGTTAATAACACCTATCCAAAAAGATGAAGGGTGTTTTCAGGCTTTGATCTGTGACTACTTTTAATTGTGATTTTACAGCTGCTGGTATGTCTCGGCCAGGTACCGTACGGGTGGGAATGTTAACGCTTACTCGTTAAAATCAAGATAATTCAATTGATACTATGACTTGCTTTGAAGAATGCAACACGGTTGCAAAGCATTTTTTTTCCCATTTCAGTGCGCCCCATAGTGTGCAGTTATCGGACTGTTTTAAAGAAACAGTACACATTAGATTGTTTGTTTTTCTTTTAATGCAATTGCTCAGAATTATGGCAGCTTGAGACAAACTTGAGGAAATTATGGGATAGAAGTACTATGACAACTGGCCATTATGCCTCTTTTTGTGTTTTCCCATATCAATTGAGCAGTTTATTATTTTACAGTCCAAAAATGTATGTGACGATTTAATATTTTTTTGGGATAGTTTTATATACATATGTAATTATATTAACTTGAAAGTACTACGTATATTCAACAATATTGTACCGACATCGATGGCTCACCATAAAGCTAATGCCCATGCATAATCTTTCCATATTTCCTTCCGTCCAGAAATGAGATGAACTCAAATGTTTTAATAAGCATCATGAACAGTTAAATGAATCAAACATCCGAAGATTTAAATGTTTAGCAGCTTATCAAACCTCAAAACAGATATTTGTGCATGTATTGATTGATCCATGTTAATCCTTCTTTTTGATACTGCCAAAAGGAAACAACAAGGAAGTGTAGCTGCACTTGGTGTTATTCTTTAACAAAGCCAGCTTCATTATGATGAAATGTGTTTAGTAAGTTTATAACATTCCATATGATTATATTCAATGCATGTTTTTTTAATCATGCAGGGTACTGGATGACTTGTAACAGACTTATACTGGAACCGAAACTGTAAAAATGGCAACTGTGTTTATATAGCCATTGATATTCTAAAGGAGAGATTGCGCATTTCTATTTTTTCAGTTTCTAGGGGTCAAAGGTCATTTTTATCAATATTGTCACTATATTTTGCGACTTTTCTGACCCTTCTAGTAACTATTTTAGAAGATGGCAACACAACAAATCTAGCAACTTTTTGCAGCGTTATTAGCGACCCCTCCAGAGCAGGAGCTGTACACCAGTCTGTCCCAACTGCAAATGAATTGTCCATCCATCCGTTTTCCTCCGCTGATCTGAGGTCAGGTTTGCAGGGGCAGTAGCTTTAACAGGGAAGCCCAGACTTTCCTCCCACCCACTTCATCCAGGGAGACCCCAAAGCGGTCCGAGGCCAGCCGGGAGACATCGTTTCTCCAGCATGCCCTGGGGGTCGTCCCCCGTTGCGACAAGCCGGGAACACCTCACCTGGGAGGCATCCTAATCATGCCCGATCCACTTCATCTGGCTCCTCTCAATGCGGAGGAGCAGCGGTTCTACTCTTGAGCCCCTCCCGGATGGCCGAGCTTCTCACCCGATCTCTTAAGGGGAGAGCCCGGACACCCTGCGGATGAAACTCGTTTCGGCCACATGTATCCGGAATCTTGGTTCTTTTGGTCACGACCAACAGCTCGTGACCATAGGTGAGGGTAGGAACGTAAATCGAGCTTCGCCACAACGGATCGACACAAAGCCGCTGCACCGATCCGCCTCCCGATGACAAATGAATTGTGCTTGTGCAAATAAAAGATTTACTTGGTTGTTTCACACTTCATTGGGTAGGCACTCCAACTATTTGTATATACATGCAATTTTTTAAAAAAAAGGTAATAATTATACCCCTTTTAAATATTGTTTCTGAAACGACAATTTCATTTTATTCCTTTTAATGACAAATAAAGCTATTTTTTCCAAAGGCCTGGAATTATTACTACGGGTGCTATGTTGCATTGTTGGTTTTCCATTCATGCTTGCCCACTTTTTTTTTGAAACATTATTTACAAAATGTAATCAAAACTGTTTGATTATGATAGAGGCCAACTTTATTTAAAGGCTGAATAAACTGCTCAGAATCCACTGAGCAATGATGATGCATGAGAGGGGAAACGCTTCAGAGAGGACCCGGAGGCTCGGCCCACACCACAAAAGAGGAACCAGATTAATAAAAGCAAAACAACACTTTCACATAAATGTGTTTTAAGGTCTGCGAGTTTTGGTTTACTAGGATTTCCACTTTAAGTGGGGAAAGCACACCAAGTCTTTCTGGGCTCTCAATGTTGGTGACAGTACATTAGTGAGTCCAAATCACTTACAATGACCAAAAAAAAAAAAAATGAACAAACATTTTGTGCATACACTGGAAATAAATTCTTCAGACGCCCCAGTTAAAATGCAATGTTTTTGTGATATAAATAAAAATGAGACCAAGATAAATCATTCCAAAACCTCTGCCGTCATTGTGACCTATACTTGTGTAAATCATTGGGCGGGGGGGGGGGGGGGGGGGCTTTTTAGAGGGGAAGTAAAAAAAATCGTGGTTGTACAAACGTGCGCACACACTTATAAACGTGCAGCTAGTGTTCAGAATGACCCAATCACGTTCAAACTTGTGTTAAATTAGACTCAGCGCGCACCTACCACCATTCAAAGCACCTCTGCTTTAACTTCCCAAAAGTTCAGCTGTTCAGGTAGGCTTTTCTCGTCATTTTTTGGAGGCGCAAGTCTACAGCGAGCTTCCACAGCAACGGAGGGCTTTGAAGCTATTTTTCTTCCGTTGGAACTGAATTATGAACAGTTAACAATAGCAGTCCGCGTTTGCACAAAACTTTTCACGCTTCTGCTGGAAAGAAAAAAAATATGTATCAGGAACAGCCTGCTAGAACAGCACCCCCAGTTATAAGAGGATAACTAGCAACCCTCTATTGCTCAGTGACTTGTTTTTTTTTTTTTTTGTCAATGTCTTTATGTCTCCAAAGTGTTCTGTCAATTGACTGCCTGTTGTCTTACTAGGGCGGCTCCAACTACCGGAGACAAATTCCTTGGGTGTTTTTGGGACATACTACAAATAAAGATGATTCTGATTTGTACACTTGTTCAACCATTTTTTTTTTTAACTTCCGCCCTTGAAGGTTTTTTTTTCTTTTAAAAAACCAATTGCGTTTTACAGGTTATAGGTCATATTAATGGTGGCTAAAGTTTTTAAATGATTCCACTGTGTGTGTGTATGTGTGTGTGTGTGCGTGTATATTATTGAATGAAAACTTGTATTAAACATTACATCACCAAGGTTCATGAGGCGGTCAGAATAAAGTGTAGCAATATAAGAGTAAAGACCAGAAAGAATTTAAACCACGTTAAAAAGGGATCCTACAGTCACTGCCATATAAATAGGACTGTCAGGGTTGGCAATGTGTGACATTCTAAGCTGTAACATACTTTTTGGAGGGACCCACAAAAAGTACTTGGTGGTTCCTTCATGAAAGGACTTGGTGGATAGAAGGTGGTATGGATTTAACGTTAGTGTAACCTTACTTACTGTATGTAACCGTTCACAATCACATCCTTCTCCTGCTATTACTCCCGAATCATTGCCACGGGCCCACCCTAAACCCCCAAATCCCAACATTAGAACGTCGACAGAAAACAAATTGGCTCTGCTTGACAGATGAGTCAGTACTCGAAAAAAGGTCTCGCACAATAAAATTTGGATTGGCCCGCGCGGCTGAGTCTTCCTAAGAGGAGCCGTGAGTGTCAGGAGGCTCGGAGGGAGTTTCCTCTGATGGGGTTTCACTGGAGATTCCGGTGTCTCCGTTTTCTGTCACTTTGTTCGGCGACATGTTCTCCAGACCTGCTGGAAGGTAAGTCACAGAACCATTAAATCACTTGAAGACAACCCGAACACAGGCCACTGGCCATCTACCAATTGTTCAGAAAAAACTGGACTGTACTGTGGTGCCTTGAGATACGAGCGAGCTGACCTGCGAACCTTTCGAGATATGAGCCGACATATCGCAGCTTAGCCTTTCAGTCCGCGAGCTCAATACGCAACACTAATTAGCATCTACGTTGCGGTGCTTTAACCCTTTAAACGATACGATTGAAAACAAATGGTGCAGCAACATACACGTACACTGAGAACAACAGTACTCACATTCATGTCCTTTATCCTCTGCGTCGAACGACTAATATTAGTGCCGTACTGGTAAGCTCAGAGAGGACTTGAGGCATTACGATGAATTCCACTTGCATTCTAGGCAGGACTTGCCTCTCTGCAATATGATTGGCTGCCGTATACAGGAAGCCAATCATCCATCCATCCATTTTCTGTCTAGAACTGAAGTAGGATTCAAAATAACGCCTTAATGAACAGCACATTTGTCTGTATTATACTGCCCCCATGTGGGCAAGGTGACCAGAAGGTCAGGCAGTGTGACCCAAAAAAAAAAAAAAAAAAAAAAAAGTTTCTTTTTCATTCTATTGAATTACTGTATGTTTTTATGAAGTACGGTATTATGGAGGGCTATCGTTCCTCATTAAAATACACATTCCAACATTTCTGGGTTTTTGGGGGCGGGAAGGCTGCTGGAACGTCTTAATGGCGTAAACGGGGGTAGGTGTGCTCAGCCTATTTAATACGAGTTTGAATGTGATCATTTCATTCTGAATTCTAATTCGAGGTTGTCATTACTGTATGTTTTTTTTTTTTTTTTTTTTTAAATAAAGTACAGTATAATGGAGTGCTATTTCCCCTCATTAAAATAAAAATTGTTTTGTTGCTGGAAAGGATTAATAGGCATGTCCATTCCTTTCGGCGGGAAACGATTTGAGATCCGCGCACGGTCACTGAACAACTTAAACTTGTATCTCAAGGCGCCACTAGGGATGTTTCATACAGCGGCGCGACAATGAACTGACGAATTGACAACTGATCATTTATTATCTTAATTGTCAATTCATCGTTTGGGCGATATCGTTGAACATAAAATGGTCCAAATCCTCCGGATTTCAGCCTCTCCAGAGTAACTACTCATTTCTGTAGTCCTCCCTGGAAGCAGACTCATTATCTTTTGTGTCGAATCAAAATAAGACATTTGCAAACATCTGCTTTTACTTTGGAATACAACGGTCAACAGCGAGTACGAGTCAACAACGAGTAACTTAGTCGTAATAAATTGATGTCCATTTGAAATACTTTTTCGCTGGCTCATCGATGAATCGATTATTCAAATAATCATTAGTTGGAGCCCTAGTTCGACACCACTTTTTTTCGGACTGATACCAGTACCGGTAGTAGTATTTACTCGAGTACTCGCCGATACCGATACGGAGTACAGACACCACTAGTACTTTTGATGCATACAATTTCAATGAACACAATGACAGGTAATTGTGAACAAAGACTTTTCTTTGTGATACGCGAGACGATTCGCAGATGTGCCAAACTGCCACGGTGTAGCGCCAACTACTGGCGAGGAGAATTACTTGACGTCCTATTTGTTGGCCTTAAGTATCAGTGGCTGGTATTGGCAGCCTTCACAAGTACCTCATACCTTTGCAATAAGGTACTTGTCCATCCCTGGTATATGGTATCATAAATTCAGTTCAATAAAAGAAAAGATTCATTACATGTTGAAATTGTTTACAAAATGTTAAATGATGTTGTTTGGATATAATGTTTTATGTTTGGAGATTGGACTAAAGAGCCTGGTTTTTTTTTATGTTTGATTTCGTTCGATTATGCAAGTGATCATAACGTTAGGGGCCCAATCGGTGTATCTATGATCGCAAATCTACCCTGTAATGATGCCGCTGCCGAGTTGCCACTCCGGGGCGCTGTGCTGTTCTCTTCCAGCTCATCCAGGTAGAGTCTGTAGCGATGTCCGTTGTCATCTTCATACTCCACATTCTCATCATCGCTGTCCACCTCTGGAGCCACGTACACTACTTCAAACTCTATCTGTCCTGACTGGTACGAATAAGGAACCAAAGTAAGTGTGTGAGTGTGCGTGCGTGCGCGCGTGCGTGCGTGTGTTTGGAGGACCTGTTGCGAGAGAATGGTGACAGCCTCCTTGTGCTTGGCATCCCGCAGATTGACGCTGTTGACGGCCAAAATGGCGTCTCCAACATGCAGGCCTCCACATCTGTCTGCAGGCTGGCTTGGATGGATCTCTGAGATGAGAATAGGAACACCATGCTCCTTTCCTCCCTGAGAACACAGCACACACAGACAGGGAACCAGGGAGCGATCAGCTGAGATGGAGAAACTGACAACTTGGGATCATGTAGATTTCATGCCAACACGTAAAACCTTGTTTTTTTTTTGTCACCGTCCGTTTAGGCCATGCCGGCAACTTTTGTCTTCGTAATCAAATTTCCTTTGTGTGCACTTATTTGTTGGAAGGGAACAACAACTCACTCCTGAGTTTTTGTCATTGTAACTATTATTATATTGCAGCCATTTGCTAAAATCATTTCCTTTTTTTCCTCATTAACGTACACACAGGAAAAAAAAATGGAATTGTTGACATTTTTGCAGATGTGTTAAAAAAGAAAAACAACTATCATACAGCCATGAGTCTCTCTCACGGCCTCGGTGAGAGAGGTAAAGAAGAACCCAAAGATCATTGTGGCTGAGCTCCAGAGATGGAGTCGGGAGATGGGAGAAAGTTCTAGAAAGTCAACCGTCACCGCAGCCCTCCACCAGCCTGGGCTTTATGGCAGGGTGGCCCGACGGAGGCCTCTCCTCAGTGCAAAACATGAGAGCCCGCGTGGAGTTTCTCTCTTTAAAAATAAATAAATAAATTAAAAAAAAAACACCTGAAGGACTCCGAGATGGTGAGAAATAAGATTTTCTGGTCCGATGAAACCAAGATAGAAATTTCTGGCCTTAATTCTAAGCGGTATGTGTGGAGAAAACCAGGCACTGCTCACCACCTGTCCAATACAGTCCCAACAGTGGAGCGTGGTGGTGGCAGCATCAGGCTGTGGGCGTGTTTTACCGCTGCAGGGACAGGACGACCGGTCGCAATCGAAGGAAAGTTTTTTCTTTTTTTACTAAATCTGCAAAAATCTCAACAATTCCATTTTATTCTGTCAATATGGGGTCATGCGTGTACATCAATGAGGGGAATAAATGAACTTAAATGATTTTAGCAAATGGCTGCAATATAACAAAGAGTGAACAAAGTAAAGGGAGTGTGACTACTTTCTGCGCCCACTGTAGGTAAAAGGGTTTTGCAGAATTTTGAGGTCAACTTTGGGGGTGCGTGTTATACATGGGTGCGCATTGTACACGAGAAATTACGGGAGTCATTGAGCATGCAAAAAGACATGCTGAGTTGGATGGATGGATTAATGAATGAATATTAAGTCAATTGGGTTAGTTCCACACACATTGCCTTTTAGGTCATAGGTTTGATATTGATACTGGTTACAAAGAACCTCGAGTCAAATGTTAATTTTAGTCTATGCCGCGGACTGCTAAGAAGATGGATATTCATAATGTTTGAACAAATAACTTGAACTTAACTTAACTTTTTTGACCCAGCCCCCGAAAAGAAACGGAATCGAGACTCATTTGGAACTGGAATCGAAATAAGGAACCGGACTTGGAACTGGACTCGCTCAAATTCAAATGATGCCAAACCCTAAATTGTAATATAGGTCAAATGTTCTGCTTTGAGTCGTCACCGTGATGGAGATGCCAAGACCCTCATGGTCCTCTTTGACTAGTGACACCTTCCTGATAGGACCCACTCCCTGAGTTTTCTTCAGCAAGTCTGGATCCTACAACAATAACAAAGAAATTAGCTCCACAAACATGATTCAGAAGTTACTAATGTCAGAATAGAAGGTTGGATTTTGACACGCACATGACCAACAGGCGAGGGAAGTGGTTTCTTGGGATCATTGCGGCCCTTGCATGCTCGGATGACTGTCTTGTGGCGGTGAAGGTGGATCTCGGCCTCCAGTTGGTTCCACAGCTTGTCGTGTGCTGGCCCTTTCATGTCACGGCCCAGTAACTGGATTTGCTGCACCCTAGTAGGAAAACACCCATTAATTTTCTTTATGTTGATAAGCCTGCAAGAATACAGGTTTGCTATCTCTAGCTTGGCGAAACCAAGCTTTCTATTCTGGTTGGCTCAGAAGTGTGTCAACAAGTTAGTATCTGATGCCTCAAAAATAAACGTCCCCTTTACCGCTTTTGTAACACTTGACTTTGGGACCATTTGTGAAGAGTTTACAATTTCTCACGAAGCCTGTGTGGGGTTTTTTTCCAGGTGCCCCCGTTTCCTCCCAACACTAACTCCATGTAAGTGTAATTTCCAGCCAACTTCATTGACCAAAGTGTTGAAACGGTATTTGGGTTCGGTCTATTTATGTGACAAGGTTGCTGGCCACTGCTCTTCAGGTATGGATTAAATGCGGAGAGCCAATTTTGCAGTACATTGTACATGTGGCAAAGTCCCTTCATTAAATCTGTTCCGATTGAACATAAACAAAACACACACGGCAATTGCAATAAGGTCCCCAAATTACATGAAGAACACCTACTAAAATAATCAAAGATAAATAATGTTAAGTATTTTAGTGCATCGCTGTGCCCGTAATTTTTGAATTGCCAGATTTATGGATTTGGTCAAGTACATCTTTCCACTTGTCGGTTTTCCGGAATGCAGCTTCGGAAACACGTCACTTTGTGTAAGGACGAAATGGTTTTATAGTAGTGATTCTCAACTGGTGGTTCGGGACCCAAAAGTCTCTCTTCACTGCAAAGCACGCTAATACCATGATGCTCCCTCCACAGCGCTTCCCGGCTGGGACAAGCTTTTGTTGTTGGCGTGCAGCGCCATTTTGCCTCCCCACATGGCTTGATGTGTTCCTCCCACCCAACTAATTCAAGTTTTGGTTTCATCTGTCCCCAAAATATTTGCCAGTAGTGCTGTGGAACATCAAAGTGCTCTTTAACAAGCTTCAAACATGCAGCAATATTTGTTTTAAGACAGCAACGCCTTACTCATTGGTGTTCTCCCGCGAACCCCATTCCTATAGGTCTGCAACTAACGATTATTTTAATAATCAATCTGTCGCTTATTTTTTCGATCAATCGATGAATCAGATTTCCATCTCTTTATTCAAAAACAGGATATTATTTGAAATTGACAGTACGTAAAATGCTCGAAGATGAATTATTTTTTTCATCGTTGTCCTGCGAATGTTTATGTTATTTTCAATAAAAATATGAAAATATATTCATTGTTAGTGTGGTATTAGTTTAGGTTTTCTCCGGGCACTCCGGTTTCCTCCCACATCCCAAAAGCATGCACGGTGGGTTCATTGACGTCTCTAAATTGCCCGTAGGTGTGAATGTGAGTGCGACTGGTTGTTTGTTTATGTGTGCCCTGCAATTGGCTGGCAACCAGTTCAGGTTTGCCCGATGATAGCTGGGATGGGCTCCAGCACTCCCGCGACCCTTGTGAGGATAAGCGGCTCAGAAAATGGATGGAGGGATGGTATTCGTTTAAGCAGAGTTGACTGTTGTGATTTAGAGGACTATCAGACCACATTTCATGACCAATTTATGCAGAATTGTAAGAACTTCCAAAGGGTTCAGATACTTTTTCCTCCCACTGTCTATCTTGGTTCAGATTTTGCAGCCCGAGGTACAGAATAGATGCAGCTATATAATAGATAGTTTAATTCCCCCCATCACTGCATCCAAAACCCACTCGGTATTGCATTTATTGAAATGTATTCTTCTAAGGACATGTAACTGCTCCGCTTAGCGGTATAGGGGGATGGAGTTCCATTCTGACGACCGTGGAAATGCAGCACACCTATCAGTTACTGCCGGAGAACAATCACGTGATCTAAAACTGGCTGTGGTACAATTCCAACGTACTGGAACATTATTCTAGTGAAATTCATTACCTGCCAGCAAGTTCCTTGTCCAAGTATTTGGCAGCCAGCCGAGCACCGTACACCTCAGCCTGTAGTACTGCCATGTGTCTACGGAGAGCCTCATTTTCTTTCTTAAAGAGTCTCACGTCAGCCTCAAGTCTCGCCTCCACCAATTTCTCCTTCTTGCTGGCCTCTAGCTCCTGTTGCTACAACACACACATACCATGTAAATACCACACACGCACAACAGCAAGCATCATAAGCAAGCAATATCAAATATGTAAACTATTTGACACAAAGCACACAAAACAGAAAGGGACAATTGTTAACCCCTCCTTGAGGTGTCACGTTATCGTGGTGGAGGGGTTTGTGTGTCCCAATGATCCTAGGAGCTAAGTTGTCTGGGGCCTCACGCCCCTGGTAGGGTCACCCATGGCAAACAGGTCCTAGGTGAGGGACCAGACAAAGCACGGCTCAAAGACCCCTTATGATGAAGACAAAAAATAGACTCAGGTTTCCCTTGCCCGGACGCGGGACACCGCGGCCCCCCTCTGGTGCAAGGCCTGGAGGTGGGGCTCGAAGGAGAGCGCCTGGTGGCCGGGCCTGCGCCCGTGGGGCCCGGTCGGGCACAGCCCTTAAGGGTAAAGTGGGTCCCTCTTCCCATGGGCTCCCCACCTGTGGCAGGGGCGATAGGGGTCGGGTGCAGTGCGAGCTGGGCGGTGGCCGAAGGCGGAGACCTTGGCGATCCGATCCCCGGCTACAGAAGCTGGCTCTACGGATGTAGAATGTCACCTCACTGGCAGGGAAGGGGCCCGAGCTGGTGTGTGAGGTTGAGAAGTTCCGACTAGATATAGTCGGACACGCCTCCACGCACAGCTTGGGCTCTGGTACCATTCCTCTCGAGAGGGGTTGGATTCTCTTCCACTCTGGAGTTCCCCACGGTGAGAGGTGCCGAGCAGGTGTGGGTATACTTATTGCTCCCCGGCTCGGCTCCTGTACGTTGGGGTTCACCCCTGTGGACGAGAGGGTAGCCTCCCTCTGCCTTCGGTTGGGGGGAGGGGTCCTGACTGTTGTTTGTGCCGATGCACCAAACAGCAGTTCAGAGTACCCACCCTTTTTGGGGTCCTTGGGAGGGGGGGGGGGGGGGGGGGGGTGCTGGAGAGCGCTCCCGCTGGGGACTCCATCGTTCTGCTGGGGGATTTCAATGCTCACGTGAGCAATGACAGTGAGACCTGGAAGGGCGTGATTGGGAGGAACGCCCCCCCCCCCCATCCGATCAGAACCCGAGCGGTGTTCTGTTATTGGACTTCTGTGCTCATCACGGATTGTCCATAACGAACACCATGTTCAAGCATAAGGGTGTCCACACGTGTACTTGGCATCAGGACACCCTACATCGCAGTTCGATGATCGACTTTGTGGTCGTGTCATCAGACTTGCTGCCGCATGTCTTGGACACTCGGGTGAAGAGATCGGCGGAGCTGTCAACTGATCACCACCTGGTGGTGAGTTGGCTCCAATGGTGGGGGAAGATGCAGGTCCGCAGTTCGCAGCTGAGTGTGAAGCAGCTGGGATGAGAATCAGCACCTCCAAATCTGAGACCATGGTCCTCAGTCGGAAAAGGGTGGTGTGCCCTCTCCAGGTCGGGGATGAGATCCTGCCCCAAGTGGAGGAGTTCAAGTATCTTGGGGTCTTGTGAACAAGTGAGGGAAGAATGGAACGGGAGATCGACAGGCGGCTCAGTGAAGCGTCTGCAGTGATGCAGACTTTGTATCGATCCGTTGTGGTAAAGAAGGAGGTAAGCCGAAAGGCGAAGCTCTCGATTTACCGGTCGATCTACGTTCCTACCCTCACCTATGGTCACGAGCTGAGGGTCATCACCAAAAGCACAAGATCCCGGATACAAGCGGCCGAAATTAGTTTCCGCCGCAGGGTGTCCGGGTTCTCCCTTAGAGGTAGGGTGAGAAGCCTGGTCATCCGGGACGATCTCAGAGTAGAACCGCTGCTCCTCCACATCGAGAGGAGCCAGATGAGGTGGCTGGGGCATCTGATTCGGATGCCTCCCGAACGCCTCCCTGGTGAGGAGACCCCGTGGACGACCCAGGACACGCTGGAGAGACTACGTCCTGGGAACGCCTCGGGATCCCCCCGCAAGAGCTGGATGAAGTGGTTGGGAAGAGGGAAGTCTGGGCGTCCCTGCTAAAGCTACTGCCCCCGCGACCCAACCTCGGATAAGCGGTAGAAAATGGATGGATGGATGGACAATTGTTAACAAAAAAAAAATAATCATGGGCTGCCTTTTACTACATTTTCACAATTAAAAAAAAACAGTAAATTCAAATTTATTCATTCAATTAATTTGAGCCACCTTCAATTATTAAACCCTTTTTTTTTTTCTGTTTAGGAATACAAGTCATTAGAAATCTTGATCAACACAATCATGCACAGTATTTATTTTTGATTTTTATTTTTAAATATATTGAAAAGCATGAGCTTCTTCATATTGTTATATTAGCCATTACAGAAACAATGCTGTTAACTTAGGGCCTCTGTGGCACAAACTTCACATTGGTCTACTAAAATTTTTCAAGCACTGTAAATTTAGAAGAGATGAAAACATTGTATCCACTTTTGCATGCCTTAACAATAAGAAAACATTCAAGGCCTTGGATGAACATATTCAAATCAAATGGGACAACTAGCATTGATGATGATTCGTTTTTGTTTTGTGTTAAATTTGTGTTAAGATATATTAGTTGGCTTCATACAGCTTTACAAGGACTACGGATGCACTGTGCATTAGTAGTAGGAGGGGGAATGATGGCAGCACCATTGCAACGCAGAGGTCATTTATTATTCTTATTTTTGTAATGATTAGCAATGCTACTACTATTGCTATGGCGATATTGTTTTTCTTCTTTTGTTTGTGTCATTTAGCATTGCCAGTGAAAACGTTGAAAAGACCAATAAGGCAGGGACAACATAATTGATCTGTAATTTGAATGTTACCGTACATGTCAATCTTTTTGCACTAAATGTGATTGGAAAGCAAAGGGTCTGTGACCAACATTGATTTGTATTCACATAAAGGGCCGTGCATTGAAAACAAAATCCATCTTCCAATATACAGTATTTGACAAAAGAGCAGCGGCTGCCGCTAATACTGCTATTACTACTACAACTACTACTACTAAAAAGACACACAAACTTACCATCTGTTCCATTGTTGGGGCAGGCTTTAGTGGAAAAGAGGAAGAAGAAGAAGAGAAAGAAGTAACAGATTAGAAAATGATCAATTTAAGTGAAAAATGTTTTAATATTGTAAAAAATTTGAGCTCAGTACAGGAGAAAGGATCAGACGACCTTAATGTCAATGCAGAAGAAGCAGAAAAGAAAAAAAAGTTAAAAAGGGTGCTTGAAGCCCAATTAAAGAGTGAGTTGAGTGTCACAAGATGGCAGCTGTATGAAAAGAACCTGTTCAGAAACACTTGTGGTCAACACTGGAACTGGCTGACGGTAAGAGTCATGAACAGGCGGTATGTCAACTCTTTAATGTGTCTTTTTTAAGGGAAATAAGTGCAATTTAAAGATTCATTGCTTATAACACAGCAACAAATCTGCCGAGCGATGACTTGAATCTAGAAAAATTCATTGGAGCACTTGTAAGTCGAGGTACCACTCTCATTTTGATGTCCTATTTGATTTGACTTCCTCATATTGTGCTTATCTGACCAAAAACAAAAACAAAAAAAACGATCCATGTGCTTTTCATTAACACATAAAGGGTTTGACAGGTAGAGAGGGGAATTACAAATCTATGAACTGATCCTAAAGAATTCTGTTGGACTGAGCAAAATTTACAAATGCATCATGTCTTGAAGCAGTTGAGGAAAAATGTAAGTTCTGTCTCAACTAGTTTGCGGTCTGAAGGGAATAACATGACGCCAGCCATGCAGATGCCCCTATAGCATAATTTCTTGACGCACCATTATTCTGCTTAATGCAACCCTGGCACGGAAACAGAAATATGTTATTTTTTTTTGCCATATAAACTAAAATAAGACTACAAAGAATTTACAATTTTTTAAAGTTGAACCAAAGTCAATGTCATGTTTTGTTTCTAAATACTGTCAGTATGTTGGAAGGTGAATGTTCAAAAGGTGCAAAGACAGAACAATTTAGTACTGAATCGTTGAGATATAGCTTAAAATTATTTTTCTCCATGTCAGTTGGACTGAATTTGTGGGGCGGGGCTAGTGCGCTAGGCCATCTACTTTCTAGCATGAGGCCCTTCGCCACTATACAGGAAGTCCTCGATTTACGAACGAGTTCCGTTCCTACGCTGGCGACGTAACACGACTGGCGACTGCGAAGGAGGAAGGAGTACGCGCCGGTGCGACTGTGTACAGTGGCAAGTGTAACGCTGGCGACCGGGGAAGAGTAGCAATTAGCGGAGGGCCCAGAGGAGCTAATAAAGCCATTAAAGCAGCAAATCGGTGCTTCGTGCCTTTATTGTTGCCGCCACCCAGCTCAGCTGTGCAACGAGAGAAGGCCGTTAAACCCTTACGTCTCCCGACCACGGTCAGGTGACCGTAGCAAGAAAGGTTAACACTACGTATAAAGAAACAAATACATTAAAATAAAAAAAAGAAGATGCTGTACTTACCATTACTGCAGAGTGTGAAAAAAGGAGGGCGAAAAAGGCAAAGATACTCCCGCCGCACAAACACAGACAAGCACTATGCACTAGCTAAGCAGAAACACTACGGTGCTGGGACAAAATGGCGGACGAGGCACGGGCGTCGTAAAGTCGAAACGTCGCAGGTTGAGTGTGTCGTAACTCGAGGACGTCCTGTATATGCCAAGCGCCCATATTCCCTGCAGTGGCCATTCGGCAGAATTGCCACTTTCATCATTCCATTTAACCTGAACCCATTACGACCAGTATAGCGTGCAACTGGCCATCAAACTATGCCCACAACTCAAAACAAATACATCTTCCCTGAAATGTAATGTGTTTTGTGTTATTTGGGCTTCAGTGTCTCCGCCATCTGGCCCCAGGCACATTGCGTTGTGACGCAACGGCGAACCGGACAGGACCCACGGCCCCTTGCCAGCCCCGACAGCTGTTAAGAGAAGCCGCAGGGGGTGCGGCACAACAACGTTAGGGGCGTCAGCCTCAGAGTTGCTGGCCGCTCAACACGGGGCGAGGAGAAGGTGAGGAAAATAAAAACAATCCAGGGGTACTGGTGCGCGTCACACGGCTGTGGCGGCCACAGAAGCACTTTGTCCCGCTGAATTTCAATGGGGGGAAAATTGTCCCGGTGGTACCCGTCCGTCATGGTCATTACGGCAGAGGCAGCTTCTCTGTAGACCATGAGATCTCTGCAGACCACGAGAGTGTATGCAATGTCCGTCGCTGGAAATTATTCTCTTCCTGCGTAAGAGCCATGGAAGAAGGCACGCATTTGATTGACAGCTGTAAGTTCCGGGGAGGCGAGGTTTTCAAAGCATTCGGGGACATGCCTGTTTCAATTCTTGACCATTTTGAAGCCTGCTTTCACATACTATG
Source organism: Phycodurus eques (assembly GCF_024500275.1). Lineage (NCBI taxonomy): Eukaryota > Metazoa > Chordata > Actinopteri > Syngnathiformes > Syngnathidae > Phycodurus > Phycodurus eques. The sequence continues at coordinate 2,081,871 of NC_084542.1, read as the reverse complement.
ACATGTTTCTTGTCTTTTTGGTTCAACTTTAATTAACATTTCCCATGGCTGATAAAAGAAAATATAGTTAAATGCCCATCCGAACTGGCATGAGGAATTTCTTCCTCCGAGATCAGTCATTTCTTCTTCCAACTGGTGCTGCTAATGCAAACATGAACTTGAAACAACATTATGTGAGGATACACGAAGGGAATTTTGTCCATGTAGAAGGCCAGGGCAAAGATGTGACGTTGAGCCAGAAACTGACCGAGCAGATGGCAGAAGGAGGAGGAGTAGAAAGTAAAGCTGGTTAGGCTGAAGATGTTCAAGTCCTGGCAATCAGTTCCATAGCAAACGTTGGCCACTAACTTGATGGTCATCTGTTATACAGCGACTTGTTATCGAAGGTACAGCGTTTATTGATTTTGCGTTTTACTTTGCTTCGACTTCTTCTGACGCATGTGTGAAAAACAATGTTTAAATTTTACTTTTACTATACACTCACCAGTAAAGCGAAGAATGTTTAAAGAGTTCATTGCTTTAACCCATTCACATTAAAGTGGGTAATTTATTTTTATACTTTTTACAAGTTAAAACAATATTTTATTGATGGTAATAGCTTGACTCTGGAACAGTTTAATGTAATATTGAATATATGTTCAGGAAAAATTTAGCTATATTTGAAACTTCTTTTTTTTTTTTTTAACTTTACAGTTTCCCACTTTAACTCTAGCAGTCATTCACAACTAAGCCATGGACGATTTGTATTGCCCCCCCCCCCAAAGAAAAAAAATCATTCATCGTGCCCGTATCTGCCAATAAATCTTCTGATGGGCATAAAGGTGCTAATCATTATTATCAAGTTAAAAGTCCCGAAAAACACTGTTGTCTGCCATCTTACTTACAAGTCTGACTTTGATGGAGTCGGAGTCTGGAGCTTGGCCTTGCTTGGCATAAAGCTGCAGCTGGAGAGCGTGAAGCTGTAGCAACTGGTCGTGGACTTCCCTCTCCACCACCGCCCGCTCTGCCTTGGCTTCGGTTAGCTCAGAGCGAAGATCTACCAGCTGGGCCTGGAAGGATGGAGTAGGTTAGGCACGGCAGAGGCGCTATAGTTGACACTGCGTCAACCACAAACAATGCTGTATGAGGACAAGTACAGTACAAGGAATGCACAAAATTGAAATAAGGCGTTTGGTCACTTTGTATGGGTTGCCTTTACCGCCATGTCTGCACGCCAAAAAAGAAAAATTTAAAAAAAAAAAAAAAAAAAAAAAAAAAAAAAGGCCACAACTCAGCCATGCCTCTAGTCACCATGGTAATGAAATCCATACCGGGATGGTGACCTGCGGTACATCTGCAGGAGACAAAACCCCTTTGGCAACTTGAGCTCATGTCATAACTGTTGTTGCTCCTTGGACTGTTCTCACGTAAGCATGTCACAGACATGTTATTAAGTCACTTGCGAACTGATTTACACTGTGAAAAGGCATTTTACCGTGCCCCTTTTGAGTTATAAATAGGACACAAGCAGAAAATTCATAATTAACGTGTGTATAATTGTATTGAATAACTGCTACGTTAGTAGCATAAAGCACAAATGGAAGAATATGACCATTTACGCCACATGCTGATCATCGGTAAATAGACGAGCAATTGAAGACTAATTATCTCAGGCTAACTGTGACATCATGTGCACCGACTAATGAGCAGCTACTAACCTCTAATTTGTGGTTGAGTTGGAAAACAGTCTGAGATTTGTGGCAGAGCTGAGCAAAACAGGAGCTAAGGCTGGTCATCTTCTGCCGACCCTCGTACGTGATGTCCACTTGGTCAGGGTCGATTTCCCCGAGCAGCAGATCCACGTCCACGAAGGCTTTGTCGAACTCCTTCTCGAGCACTTCGAGCCAGCGAAATATTGACATACCGGGGCCGAGGGCGGCGTTGTGGCCCACCGGAGAGCATCCAGCAGAGGCGGACATGGCTAAAGCACAACAAACGCTGACGACAGGTCGCTAGCCACCCAACGTCAGCTTTGCTTTGACGACGAACAAGCTTTACGGAGCCTCTTTGTTTTTGAACGTTAAATATTATTCAAATTCCAATGACGTTATGATATGATGATTAAAGACGTGAAAAATCCAGTGTTATATTTTCTGATAAAAGTCACTGCTGACCAGGAAGTTCCTCATCATCAAAATGTTCCAAGTCTGTTTGCGAGACGATTACTTATGTCTGGCTGATCCCAGGGCAAAGCAACAGATCGTCGATGGATCGGGATAGACCTGAACATTTTTAACACCATTTTCCTTCCATGTGAATAAAACTTAAATATTATTTTATCCATACTGTATTTTTTTTTTAATCCAGTGTTCTATTTGAAACAGGTTCATAATGTAGAAACGGGGATCTTATTTTAGCTCCCAAAAATGGCACCGCCTTCAGTTGCTGAAAGTCGAGTGCCAGGGTCAACCTTGTGCCCCGGGGGCCAGATCCGGCCCACCACATCATTTTATGTGGTCCGCGAAAGCAAATCCTGTGTATTAACTTCATGTTTCAAATTACCTTCACTTAATAATGTTGCGGTATTGTAAGCATTTTGTGTTACCAATACCCCTTTTAAAATAAATTTAATAATACTGTAGTTGAAAAAACATATTTTTTATTGGCTTCTGATTTCAAAACTAGTTGGCCATCACTTTGTTGTGTATACATATATTAGGCGATAATTCATTGACAAGTATATGGGTTCCGTCATAAACGCCCTCCAAGGGAAGCCATAACTATGATGTGGCCCAGCACAAAAATGAGTTTGACACCCCTGGACTCAAGTGATTCACTTCTCTTGACTTCAGCGAAGGTAGTGTGAGTTTAGCTTGCACTTAGTGACGGTGTGAAGTGTGAATATGAATGGTTGTCTATCTTTATGGATCATGCAATTGACTGTTGGCCCATCCATGATGTAGTCCAGTGATTTCCAACCTTTATGAAGCCAAGGAACATATTTTACAATTGAAAAATCTCACGGCACGCCAACAAACAAAAGCGTCACAAAATGTGGATACATTAATTACTGTATGTACTTCGTGCCTTCTAATAGAAGAGCATTTATTTGTTCTGTCTGTCACTACGCCTCACTGGCATAAAGATACATTATTTCTTGAAAATAATTTTTGGAGCCATTCATTCAAATTTTATAATTTCCCACGGCACACTAATGTGGTTGAGAATCACTGATGTAGACCATCAACTCATCTACTGACTGTCAAACTCAACGTCTATGGGCCGAAGCCAGCTCGCCATATCATTTTATGTGGACCACCGGAGCTAAACATGCATAGTGTTGTCTTAAAATAAGAATAGAGTGCAGTACAGATATTTTATTACATAGCCAGTGTACAATCAGCTGATGACTTCACAGTGCTTCTTCACAGCGTGGAAAGGCAAAAATACTAATAATGCAGATGGACCGTTCCATGATGTTGATCATCGAATCTACGCACCGGAACAAATCCAAATTAAAGCCGTCAAACCTTATGACAGATGATGCTTTGAGTAACATTTATGAAATTATAGCTACTGTGCAGTAAGGAGAAGTAGACTTAACCAGTGTATTAGGTTAAAAACAATAAGACACTGTTTAACAATAATAAATGAAAAAAATAAGGGGCGCTTGGAGAAGGCGTTCGACGGTGTCCCTCCTGAGGTCTTTTGGGGGGTGCTCCGGGAGTACGAGGTACCGGACCCCCTAATGACCTGTTCAGTCCCTGTATGGCTGGTGTCGGCATTTTTGGTCTGTATTGCCATCAGTAAGTCAGATGTTTCCAATGAGGGTTGGACTCCACCAAAGCTGCCCTTTGTCACCAATTCTGTTCCTGACCTTAATGAACAGAATTTCGATGCACAGCCGCAGCGTTGAGGAATTCTGGTTTGGTGGCCTCAGAATGACTTCCCTGCCTTTTGCAAATGCTGTGGTTCTGTTGCCTTCCTCAAACCGCAATCTTCATTCTCGCTAGAATGGTTTGCAGCTGGGTGCGAAGTGTCTGGGATGAGAAGCAACACCTCCAAAAGACTACGGTCCTCAGATGGAAAAGGGCGAAGTGGCCTTTCCGGGTCGGGGATGAGCTTCTACCCCATGTGGAGGAGTTCAAGTGTCTCGTTCACATGGGAGTGAAGAATGGAGTGGAAGATCAACAGGTGGATTGATGCAGCATCTGCAGTGATGCGGGCGATCTACATTGTCACCGTTGCCCATGGCCACGAGCTGTGGGTCGTGACCGAAAGAACAAGATCACGGATACAAACAGCCAAAATGGGTTTTCCTCCACAGGATGTCCGGGCTCTCCCTTAGAAATGGGGTGAGAAGCTCAGGTCATCCAGGAGGGGCTCGGAGTGGAGCCGCTGCTTCTCCGCATCGAGAGGAACCAAATGAGGTTGCTCGGGCATCTGTTAAGGATGCCTCCTGGACGCCTCCTTGGTGAGGTGTTCTGTGCACGGGATCCACACAGGACATGCCGGAGGCACAATATGTCTCCCGGCTCCATGACTTCCATTTATCTTCTACAAAGGACTAATAAGGGCAGATTGATTTCCTTCCATCCATCCATTTTCTTCCGCTTATCTGAGGTCTGGTCGCGGGGGCAGTAGCTTTAGCAGGGACGCCCAGACTTCCCTCTCCCCAGCCACCTCATCCAGCTCTTCCGGGGGATCCCGAGGCGTTCCCAGGCCACCCGAGAGACGTAGTCTCTCCAGCGTGTCCTGGGTCGTTGCCACCAAGGAGCTTTTTAACCACCTCGGTGACCTCAACCCCAGAGTTAGGCGAGCCCGCCTCAGAGAACCCAGACTCTGCTTCCTCATGGGAAGGCGTGTCGGTGGAATTGAAGAGGTCTTTGAAGTATTCTCCCCACCGACTCACAACGTCCCGAGTCGAGGTCAGCAGCGCCCCGTCCCCACTATACACAGTGTTGGTGGTGCACTGCTTTCCCCTCCTGAGACGCCGGATGGTGGACCAGAATTTCCTCGAAGCCGTCCGGAAGTCTTTCTCCCTGGCCTCACCAAACTCCTCCAATACCAGAGTTTTTGCTTCAGCGACTACCAAAGCTGCATTCCGCTTGGCCAGCCGGCACCTATCAGGGGCCTCAGGAGTCCCACAGGCCCGAAAGCACTCCTTCTTCAGCTTGACGGCATCCCTCACCGTTGGTGTCCACCAACGGGTTCGGGGATTACCACCACGACAGGCATCGACTACTTTACGGCCACAGCTCCGGTCGGCCGCCTCGCCAATAGAGGCGCAGAACATGGTCCACTCGGACTCAATGTCCCCCACCTCCCCCGAGACGTGGGTGAAGTTCTGCCAGAGGTGGCAGTTGAAACTCCTTCAGGTGTTCCCCCCAATCACGCCCTTCCAGGTCTCACTGTCATTGCCCATGTGAGCATTGAAGTCCCCGAGCAGAACGATGGAGTCCCCAGCGGGAGCGCTCTCCAGCACCCGTTCCAAGAACTCCTAAAAGGGTGGGTACTCTGAACTGCTGTTTGGTGCATAGGCACAAAGAACAGTCAGGACCCATCCCCCCGCCCGAAGGCGGAGGGAGGCTACCCTCACGTCCACCGGGGTGAACCCCAACGTACAGGCGCCTCTCACCGTGGGCAACTCCAGAGTGGAAGAGAGTCCAACCCCTCTCAAGAGGACTGGTACAGAGCCCAAGCTGTGTGTGGAGGAGATTGATTTTAAAAAGTAACAAGAAAATAGTCATAATATTACAAGCATAGAGTCGTAACTTTAGAAAAATATGGATGTCTGAGACTGGCAGCTGCTGGATTTCCCAAGAGACCTACCATACAGGAGCTGGTCATATAATTAGAATATAATGAAAAAGTTGATTTATTTTAGTGTTCAAAAAGTGAAACTGATTATATTCATTCATTACACACAGACTGATATATTTCAAATGTTTATTTCTTTTAACTTTGATGATGACAACTGACAACTAATGAAAATCCCAAATTCAGTATCTCAGAAAATTTGAATATTACTTACAAAAAAAAAACGATACAAAAAAAATATTTCTTGAAATGTTGGCCAACTGAAAAGTATGAACATGAACAGTATGAGCATGTACAGCACTCAATACTCCTTTTGCACGAAGTACTGCAGCAATGCAGCGCGGCATGGAATTGATCAGTCTGTGGCACTGCTCAGGTGTTATGAGAGCCCAGGTTGCTCTTATAGTGGTCTTCAGCTGTTCTGCATTGTTGGGTCTGGCGTATCACACCTCTTCACATTTACATTTTCTGAGCTACTCAATTTCAGGTTTTCATTAGTCGTCACTTATAATCATCAGCATTAAAAGAAATGGACACTTGAAATATGTCAGTCTTTGTGAAATGAATGTATGCATTCCAAAAGTTTCACTTTTGGAATGGAATGACTGAAATAAATCAACTTTTTCATGATATTCTGATTATATGAGCAGCACCTGTATATTCATCCATAAAGTAAAACGAAATATTTGTTAAAACACTGGCTGATCGAATACATTTTATTTTGTGTAGTTCTTAACGTCGGGATATGTTTATGTTGGTATTATTAGGTATTTTTTTTTTGTAACAGTCCACCCTTTTCCCATATAACTTTAATCTCACAAAATATATTCTTTGCTTTTTCTTTCAAAATATCGCATCATACAGTGCCACCAGAAAGTAGTCACACCCCTTCACGTTTTCCACATTTTGCTGTTAGACTTATTCTAAAGCTGATTTGAGTATAGTTTTCCTTAAAAAAAAAAAAAAAACATCCCATAATGACAAAGTAAAAGTATATTTTCAGACATTTGTGTAAATTTATAAAAAAAAATGTAAACATTCAAACAATAGGTACATAAGTATTCAAATCCTTTGCTATAACACTCAAACTTAAGCCCAGGTCCATCTGATTTCCATTGATCATCCTTGAGATGCTTGTAAAACTTGAATGGAGTCCACCTGTGGTAAATTCAGCTGATTGAACATCATTTGGAAAGGCACACACCTGTCTGTATAAGGTCTCATAGTTGGCAGAGAATATCAGAGCAGAAACCAAGCAATGAAGTCGACAGACCTCCGAGACCTGATTGTGTCAAGGTACAAATATGGGGAAGGATACAAAAGAATTTCAGCAGCATTGAAGGTCCCGAAAAGCACTCTGGTCTTGATTATTCGAAAACAGAAGACGTTTGGAACCACAAGGACCCTTCCTAGATCTGGCGCCTTGATCAGAAAGGTGAATCCTATGGTCACTAAGGCGGAGCTCCAGTGTTCCCTTGCGGCGATAGGAGAACCATCCAGAAAGTCAGCCATTGCTAAGCCACTCCACCAATCAGGCCTTTATGATAAGAATGGCCAGACAGAAGCCACTTCTCACTAAAAAGCACATGGCAGCCCGCTTGGAATTTGCCAAAAGGCACCTTAAGGATTCTCAGACCTGCAGGAAAAAAAACAGTCTGATGAAACCAAAACAGAACTTTTTGGCCTGAATTGCAAGCATCATATCTGGAGAAGCAGCAGCAATGCTCATCACCTGGCAAACACCATCCCTACTGTGAAGCATGCTGGTGGCAGCATCTAACGTTGGCAGCCCCAACTGTGGGGCTTGTTTTTTTTTTTTGCTGCAGGAACTGGGCGACTAGTCCGCATAGAAAGGTAAGGTGACAGCTGCCAAATATAGAGAAATTCTTCAAGAGAACTTGCTCCAAAGTGCTCTGAAACTCAGACAAGGGTGTCAATTCACCTTCCAACAAAACAATGACCCAAAGCACACATTCAAAATAACAAAGGAGTGGCTTCATGAGCAGCCTGTGAATATCCTTGAGTGGCCCAGGTAAACGAACATCTCTGGAAAGCTCTAAAAACGGCTGTCCCACCACGCTACCCCTCCAACCCGAGTGACCTTATGAGCATCTGCAGAGAAGAATGGGAGAAAATGCCCCAAAACCGGTGCGTCAAGCTCATAGAGACAAACCCAAAAGAAGAGGCTGTGATTGCTGCCAAAGATGCTTCAACAAAAGATTAAGCCAAGGGTGTGAATACTTATGTACCTATTACGTTTCAATGTTTATATTTTCAAGAGATTTGCACAACGGTCTGCAATGTTTACTTTGTCATTATGGGATCATTTATGTAGACTTTTTAAAAAGTATACTCAAATCAGCTTTAGAATAAGTCTGTAACAGCAAAATGTGGAAAAAGTGAAGGGGTGTGAATACTTTCTGGTGACACTGTAATTCCGGTATTTATTGTATATTTAAAAAAAAAAAATCTATTCAATGTGACCAAAATATTCCTTCATGGGCTATGGAAAAATTACACCTGTGTGTTTTGAAAGCAAAAAAAAAAAAAAAAAAAAAAAACGTTTTGTAAACAGTATTCTAAAAAGTCCTAGACTGGTCTACATTATGTGTTTTTAATATTAAATGAGTCACTTTTCCGTCTCCTCTTCATACGGTCTTCGTCATCTTCTTGGCGCACCTCTGGATGGCCTGGAAGAGGAGGCGTCTCTGGGAAGCTCTGCCCCTCCCCCAGAACCTGTCTGACAGTCATGTTGATTCTGGAACTGTGGATGTACCTGGCACACACAGCCCAGTCCTCCTCTGACACCTGCTCCACAACAGCGCCGCCCTGCCAGCCGGAGTGCCAGCCGCACCGATCGGTCTCGAGCGCTTCCACTTTCCGGTGTGTTGGAACAATGCGAGGCACGGCGTGGTAAAAGAGGCGACTCTGCCCCGACATGACCATCAGATCTCCGCTGTGCATGTACATGGCGGTGGGAGTGTCCTGTCGGTGGGTGCCACCCAGGAGGAAGATTGCTGACTGGCCAAAACTGGTGGGAAAAAAAACAACATGTTTATGTCTTTACAGTAGGGCTGCACGATATATTGTTTGAGCGTGGTCATCGCAATGTTCGCGTGTGCAATAGTCACATCGCAGGACTCTGCGCAACGTTAGTGTATTGATATGCAGTCAATCAACTGTAATATTAATTAATGGCCAGCAGAGGGACCTAATGAGATTGGCACCGATGTTACGGTAAATTATAACCCATCAAAAACACCCAAGGAGCAGCCCGAGTGTTGTTTTTTTGGTAGGGTAACTCTTATTAAGGACACGGGAAACCATTTACACGCCTGGATTTACTCTCTCTTCAGAATATGACGAGTGACTTGCATGTTGGAAACCCTTACACTTGGACGGATGTGGGAGAGCCACGGCATTATTGAAGGGACAAACTAAAAGGTGTACACAACAATGTGTTTTGCTTAAACAAATGCACTCAAATGTGGAAATACTAATGCATATGATCAAACTGGTGTAAAATAACAGATTGATTAAAAACAAATGAATAGTGTCAGGAATGTGCCAATGACTCTACCGTATAACTCGGCCATGAAAATAAATGAATGAAAATAAACTTCCTGTCTGACTGGACTATTGCTCAATATTACAGTGCATTTAAATATAGGTAGACTTCATAAAAATGACTCCGTATACTTCGGTATTACAAACTAATGTATTACACTGTATTACAAACTAATGCTACAGCATTTTCACTTAACTCAACTGACCTTACCTGAAAGACAGCAGCGGGCGGCTATGATCTAACTCGGATTCATCCACGTGGATTCCCAAAGAGGAATCCGACTTGTAGTAGTTGAGGATTCCAGCCTGTGCAATGAAGCCTGGGAAGCCACAGGCGGTTGCTATTTGGTAAGACAGGAGGTGGAGCTCAGTTGGGAACGGAGTACAGTGATTTGCAGAGTAAGTCTATGGGGGGAAAAAAAGCAACAACAAATATTTTTGACACGTAAAACATAAATGTGGATTCAGTAGTATCGTTACGGTTTTCCGTACACGTTAAATGAAATGACTTTGGGGGACAAAGTGCTTTCTTTATGGATTGAAGTAACAAGTAATCCACCTTAACAACTTAGGGTACCTTGCTGGTCCAGTTGTAATGATAGCCCAAGGTGACCCAGCGCAGCCTCTCCAGAAGAGTTCTGGGCTCTCTCTTTCCAACAGAAGGACTACTGGAGGAGAAATTAAAACATACACCGCACTTTATAAACGGGCTGCGGAAAATTTTAGACCAAGAAACGTATTGCCATTGTGGTCCGTGCTATATATTACGAGGAAATGCAACAATTTGCACTTTGGAACATTATTGGTAATTCAACACAATAATTTTCCTTGAGCAACTTTTCCAAAAAGTGTAATCATTCCCATTATATTTATAGTGATACTGTCATGAGCTATCATTGTAGTTCCCGTTTTGGAGCTCGGGCCCCTCTCGCCCTGGAACTGGACATGTGCCTAAGCTATGCAAACGTGAAACATTTTAAGAAGCGGAAAACGGAGATCTGAATATGTTCCACTGGATTTGAGCAGAAAATGGTAGGGCTGGGCATTGCTAAGAACCTCGCGATTCGATTTCAATTTGATCTTTATGTTGCGATTCGATTCTATACCGATTCTTTAGGGTGGCAAATTCGATACGATACTGACTTAAATGTTCTGAAATCGATAGAGGACAAAGTATTAATACACAAATAGGAGTACATTTGGACAATTTTGAAATATTGCTTTTTGATGCCATGTAACAATATGTTGTATTTTACATCACAGTTTAAAGCAATACATCTAAAATAAAAACATTTGCACATCACTTAAATGGAGGACAAAAGTAAAAAAATATTGCAGTTGTACATAAACGGAAAAGGTAAAGTCCACGTAAACTTCAATTTCCTCTTAGAAATTATAATAAAAATGCGCAATAACTTACTTGCTCATATGGGGTACAAGTTAAAACAGAATGAGAGCTCCGTATTGAAAAAGTAACGTGCATCGATACTTAATGTTTCTGGACTTATTAGGGTGAGTACTGTTATTTGCAGGGTATTTAAGTAATCCCGACTGAAGTAGCATGTTTGCGGCATTGTGAGACAAGCCAGGACCAGTACTTTCTTCGTCAAACCCATTCACCTGTTCAGTCGGCCAACAAGTTGGCTATATTGCTCCCTTCCCGTGTAGGGGGGCTCTCGTCTGCAGAACATTTTGACGCAAATTCCCACTCATTTGAATGGAAATGAGAAGTGACAGTTACCAGAGGTGGAAAGAGTAGCCAAATATTGTACTCAAGTAAGAGCACTGTTAGAATAACATGGCTGAAGTAAAAGTAGTACTCCAAATAATTACTGGAGTAAGAAACAACTAAAAAAACTACAAGTGAGGTTTTTTTTTTAAAATTTATTTATTATTATTATTATTATTATTTTTTAAATCAGAGCATGAACGTCAACGAAAATAAAAATTACATAAAATATGAATGTGCAATTTCAGATATTGCACAGGTATAATGAGATGTTCTGTTTTAACTGGTCTTTTCCTCGGTTAAATAAAGTTTTCATAAAATAAATACAAATAAATCTGCTTGCACAAGGACGCACTCCCTCTTATAACTGGCATGTGGCTGTGTTCAGAAGTAGCACATCACATTCAAACTCATATTCAACGGGAGTCCACAAACATTGAAATTTTTAAGTGATAAAACAATACATGCGGAGGTAGGGCCTTACAGAAACATGATTTGCTTTATCCGCTAAAATGACTCTGCTATGAAAAAGCTTTTTGCTGACCAGACTTCTTGATAAAGTGTGTGAGCGAGAGAGAGAGAACAAGATGCATGTTTTACAGTTACTTTTGTCCATAAAATAGGCCTCATGTTGCCAAATGCACAGCCAAAACAACAGCAAAAACATCTGCAAATTACCGGAAGGTGTTTTCTCAAATTAGAAGTCGACTGAAATATGAACGTTTGGGCAGTGGCAAAGCTACGTTTGTTAAAGCTGTTGTTTTCCGTAGTCTGTAATGTGAACACGAGTCGTGTGCGGCTGTCACGACTCACTTTGATTGCCCGCGGAGCCCGTAAGCAGACTTTGTGCGCAGACGTGACTTTCTTGAGTCGTTTGATTGGTGAACTGGTCAAACACCGTGGTAATCATATTGGATTGGAGCAACGGCGCCCAATGCGGACGTCGAAAATGATTGCGCACGCAATTATTGATAAATGAAAGTCGCGAGCAGCATGTAGATTATTGTAACGGAGTAAAAGTACCGTTTCTTCTTCACATAAATACTCGAGTAAAAAAGTATGCTTGATTAAATCTACTCTGACAAGTACAATTTGTCCAAAATGGAAATGTAATGGAGTAAATGTAGTGTGTTCCTACCTGCCTCTGCAAGTTACAGACGTAGCTCTTTCTGTCGACTTTGATGACTCCAAAAGCGCGATCTTGACTCCGTGTGCGTTTCCGGGCCGGCGGCTTGTGGCGTGTTTTCGTGTTGCAATTGCATATTGTGGTTGGAGTGTCTTTTGTCCATGTCTGTGTTCCAGATTTACAGGGGAATCCAAAATGACCCCAAACGTCAGATTTAAAAGGAGACGTCGCCCGCTTCACACTGCTGCTTCTGCAGCCGCTGTTTGCTCGAGTAGCCATTGTGTTTGGGTTTCGTCCATACAACGCGAACCACATGCACAGCGCCAGTGGCCAGGAAGTGAATTGATTAAGGATATTTGCTAAATTGATATTGAATTGGGCAGTACGGTGCCTCACAGTTCTGAGGACCGGGATTCAAATCCCGGTCCCGCCTGTGTGGAGTTTGCATGTTTTCCCCGTGCCTGCGTGACTTTTCTCCGGGTACTGAGGTTTCCTCCCACCTCCCAAAAACATGCATGGTAGATTAATTGAAAACTCTAAATTGCCCGTAGGTGTGAATGTGCGAATGGTTGTTCATATGTGCCCTGCGATTGGCTGGCGACCAGTTCAGGGTGTACCCCGCCTCTCGCCCGAAGACAAACCTAGTGAGGAGAAGCGGTACAGAAGATGGAGGGATACAGAATCGCGGGAAGAATTGCAATGCATCACTGAATCGATATTTTGACCCACCCCTAGAAATTGATGGAATGATGCAACAAGTTTTTCACACCTGGATTTAGGGGTCCTCTGCCATTCCTCCTTGCAGATCCTCTCCAGTTCTGTCAAGTTGGATAGTGAACGTTGGTGGACACACATTTTCAGGTCTTTCCAGAGACGCTCAACCTTGGCCAGATCTGTGCCTTGCCACGATTCTGTCTCTGAGCTCTTCAGGCAGTTCCTTTGACCTCATGATTCTCACTTGCTCTGACATGCACTGTGAGCTGTAAGGTCTTTTATAGACAAGTTTGGGGCTTTCCTAATCAAGTCCAATCAGTATCATCAAACACAGCTGCACTCCAATGAAGGTGTAGAACCATCTCAAGGATGATCAGGAGAAATGGACAGCACCCGAGTTACGTATGAGTGTCAAAGCAAAGGGTCTGAATACTGATATTTCAGTTTTTCTTTTTTAATAAATCTGCAAAAATTTAAACAATTCCGTTTTTTTCTGTCAGTATGGGGTGCTGTGTGCACATTAATGAGGAAAAAACGAACAATGATTTTAGCAAATGGCAGCATATAACAAACAGTGAAAAATTTAAGGGGTCTGAATACTTTCTGTACCCACTGTGTGTGTGTGTGTGTGTGTTTATTATCCACCCATCCATCCATTTTCTGTACCGCTTATCCTCACTGGGGTCGCGGGCGTGCTGGAACCTATCCCAGCTATCTTCGGGCGAGAGGCGGTGTACACTACGAACTGGTCGCCAGCCAATCGCAGGGCACATAAACAAACAACCATTCGCACTCGCATTCCCACCTATGGGCAATTTAGAGTTTTAGAGTCTACCATGCATGTTTTTGGGAGGTGGGAGGAAACCGGAGTACCCGGAGAAAACCCACGCAGGCATGGGGAGAACATGCAAACTCCACACAGGAAGGGCCTGGATTTTAACCCCGGTCCTCAGAACTGTGAGGCAGACGTGCTAACCAGTCGTCCACCTTACCGCCTCACAGAAATATATACAATTACCATCAACATACTCCCCCCCCCCCCCCCGCTGCAGCGTATTGTAAATACTTTCCCCCCCTATGATTGCACTGCAAGCAACAGTTTTATATATATATAAATTATAGGACACGAATTGCCTTCAGATGTATTGAAGTTAGAAAGTGTAATGTTTAGGACCATGGCTAATTTTCCACTGAATCTAACTTGAAATAAATAACTTATTTCTGTATCTTTTTTAATAATAATAATTATTATTATTATTATTACGTGATGAGTGATTTGTTCTTGACATATAAATAAAAATAAACTTCAGGGCTAGACTGAGAGGTTGATCTCGCCTTTAGTTCCTCTGTTTTAAGGCTATCAACAAGGCAATGGTTTTGGTAAGCAGAGGGAGTCAAGCTAGACTTGCCTCACCTGAGGTTGGGTACACTCTTGTCCCAGATGTCCTGGGTATCGATGGGAGACATGTGCATGTCCAGGTTGCAGACATTTGGCTTCTGAGGGTAAATCTTCAAACACTGGCGAACCCAGAAGAGCTGAGAGCCGCGAAGGAACGGGTTAGTAATGAATATGAACCCTGGAAAACACACAATAGAAGAATAAGCCAAAAAGAAAGCTCCTTTAAGGAGAAAGTGTACCGATGTTTTGAGTTGACCATTTAGGATTTTCATGATCTCAAGGTTGTAGTCAGACTCTTCATCAGTTCACCTGGGTAGCCTTGCAAGTTGAAGGCTTTCCAGTCTTTGACAGGACGTAATCCAACCTTGGCAGCATCGCCATCGCTCACTGCAGCTGGATCTAGTTTCACTGGAACTATCTGCCACGCATGCACACAGAATTCAGTCTAATTTTCTGATCTGTCAGGACCTGGGCTTTGGTTCTCTGTGTGGCGTGCAACACAAAATATACAGTAGCGATTTGAAATTCTGATTAAGGGATTGTATTTATTTATTTACTTTTTATTTTATTTGAATAACGCTAAAAATACAAAATTTGACTATCGTGCCATGCATTTTGAGATGTGTTGATGCGTGTGAATTTAGGTTCAAGATCTTGCATGGACTTCATTTCTTGTGAGTTGGATTTCTATTGTGAATCTATTGATCAGAGTTCAATCTAGAGAAGCTACATTGCTACCTGGAAAGACGTTTTCTATTGTAGGATAATCATGGAGTAAAATAATGTTTTATAGGACAAATTTAGACTATTCATTATTTTTATTTTGATCAGAAAGGGTGAAGGTAAAGTATTAATTGCCACATGCCTCGCATCAAGAAAACAGTTTAACTTGATGGATGGGTATTTTTGCTTCACCTTGTCAGTCGTCACACACTTGGAAAAATCAATAACATCGCTGAAATCCGGCGGAGGGTTTCTTCGCTTGTACAACTTGAATATCTTTCTGAACGCATCCTCTCCAGTCTCCACTATGGACGCCGCCATCTTGGCCATGTTCGGTTTCTACTTCTACGTCACAAGCTGGCGCAGCACTGCCACCGGCTGGTAGGGAGGTGCGATGATTCCCACATCCGTGACAGATATTATCAACTGGCGACTGACAAAGAGAATAGTCGAAGTGATAAATCGTCTAAAACACATGTGGGAATTCGTTAATGTTGTGTATTTAAATAAATAAAAAATGGTGAGATTTTTAAGGGACGAGAATTTACTGATTTATTTTTATTTTTTTTTGTAAAGATGAGGAGCAAAGGGGAAAAGCGAGCAGGATGAAGGCATAAGGTCATGAGTGGAATAAAGGGGTGATTTGGGGAATACCGGAGGAGGTGTCAATGGAGGAAATTAAATTATTTAATGTTTAGACTGACTCTGAGCCACACTCCAGCACAGTAGATGGCGGTAATGCATCTTGAACGTTTGTTGCCACCCGCCAACAAAGAAGAAGAAGCAGAATCCAAAGAAAGAAGAAAGAAGTCAGAATTTGAGTTTAGAAATATCTCCTTATCCAACCAAAACTGAAATTGGTGAAATTTGTTTCTCCTTAAGACGCAATAATAATCGAAATGTGCCCACATTATTTCGTAAAGCTGTTGCATGAATTCCATACGTAGTTTAATTATTGGAATATTCTTGTTGATAATCTTGACTGTCAAAAAAAATTGGTACTGACCTGCAAAATATTTGATTAACAATAAAGTGAAAAAGTGAAAGTATCATTTCAAATAATAATAAGGATTAACCTTGTAATTTTTTTTCTACAACGGTTTATAAAAGACCTTGATTCTAAATGACTGTTTTTGTGGAGGATATTTTGCAAATGCCCACACTTTGCCCAATTATGGAAAGGTGTTTACAGTTTGATAGTACTCTGTATCGAACCAAATCTCTCTCTTTGCTTTGAGTATATATTATTTGGCTTCATTAACTATTCACCTGTGTGCAAAACAAAACAAAAAAAAATCGTATATTATTAATCTCCTCATACTATTGGCTAAATGGCATATTCATCAATGTCGATGCACTAATGAAAAGAAAAAAAGTCAAGAGTATATTAGGTCCATTAGACAACCCACGACTGTGAAAGCACAAAAACGTTGGAGTTATGCGCTCGATGTAATTTATTTCTGTAATGAGTTTTCCTGTATTTGTATTTCACCCCCTGGCAATTGAACTTGTATGTTTTGTATTCCTCAATAAAACGCTTAAAAAAAAAAAAGAAGCAGCAGCGGCAGAAGAAGAAGAATTCAAAAACGGAAGTCGCACATTGCGTCCGAGGTCAAAGTGTTATTTCAGGATAAAACATGGCGGCGCAGTCTAGGAAAGTGTTTGAGGTTTTTGTATCAAAAGTGCCATGGACAGTTGCTGGCAGTGAGTTGTTGTATTTTTATTTTCAATATATGATTTCTTTTACGTATCAGTTGCCAGCGTATGCCTGTAAAAGAAATATTCAATGTATTCGTCGTCCTGTGTCTATCAAGCAGTCACCTCTGTTAGCTACCATGAGCTACCGCACTTTATTTATGTCTACTATAATTAACAGTAAATGCTTTTGAATCACACACTTTGTCTGGCAGCTGAACGATACGATATTTAACTATAGTGTGCGCACCCCCCCCCCCCCCCACATCAGGATCTGCAATTTCATATAACATTTTCCTTACTACGATTTTAACCCTTAAAAGGTCCTTATATATCCTCAATATCAAAATGGTCACCTTCCTAAAACCTGGCCTATAAGTATTATGATTACTGTTTATTTCCAGTTTAAACAAGTCAGTCATTTAAAGTTACTCCAGCCTGGGGGGGGGGGGGGGGGGGGTAAAACAACATCAAATATCATTTATTTATTGTGATTTTAACCCTTAACATTCAAAGTTTCCATGTCTCCACAGTTTTTTTTTTGTTTGTTTTTTTTTAATTGGAAAAAAAATTTCATTCACTATGGGTTGACTTATCTTCCAGAGGAGATGAGGGAGTACTTTGGACAGTTTGGACCAGTTAGAAAGTGTCTACTGCCATTTGTAAGTAGCCCCATAGACAGACAAATCATCTTCACAACCCCTCTTTATAGTTCTAATCTTATTCATTTATTTATGAGTGTTCCACATGATCTTTGTTTTCTAACAGAATAAAGAAACTGGCTTCCACAGGGGATTCTGTTGGGTGGGATTCACCACAGAAGAGGGACTGAACAACGCACTGCAGAAAGAGCCCCACTTACTGGAGGGAGCTAAGGTAAACAAAACTTGAGTGATAGTTTGGGTCTGTATTGTCAGTTGTTTTTTTTTTTATTTATTATTTGTAATGCATGTATACTTTAATCAGAAGGACATGGATTTGGATTTTCATTTGTATGTTAATATCAAACCCAAATGGTTGTATTACTTGTTTATCAGGAACACATACTGCATTGAATCTTCCCATTATGCTAATAATTCCCAACACTTTCAACAATTAAAGATAACTTTTTTTTTTAACTAACATTACTATAAATGTGTATTATTATGGTCGAAGAAAACGTAAATTTGTCTTGTTAATGGAATTATGCTTTTATATATATACACACAGTGGGTACGGAAAGTATTAAGACCCCCTTAAATTTTTCACTCTTTGTTATATAGCAGCCAGTTGCTAAAATCATGAAAACTTTTTCCTCATTAATGTACACACAGCACCACATATTGATGGGGAAAAAAATGAATTGTTGAATTTTTTTGTAGATTATTAAAGAAAAAGACAAACTAAAATATCACACAGCCATAAGTATGCAGACCCTTTGCTGTGACACTCATATTTAACTCTGTGCTGTCTATTTCTTCTGATCGTCATTGGAGTCCAGGGGCCTCATGTACAAAGACTTGTGTGGATTTCCTCCTAAAACATGGCGTACGCTCAAATCCAGAAAACGTCGTACGCACAAAAATATTCCGATGTATGAAACTCTGCGTACTCATGTATCCAAGCACATTTCTTTCGTACATTCCAATCAACGTGGAAATGAGCGCACATGTTGGAGTAGCCGACTCCTCCCTGTCCACGCCAAATGTTGTATGTGTGGTATTTGTAATAAATCTTTTGAATTCAAATAGAAGCGCATCAGCATATCAAAGAGGATATCAAAAACTTTGACTCCTTTTTGATTACTCAATTTATTTTAATACACAGGAGAGGGCACACACACTGACAACAAAATCATGTTTTTTTTTGGAGAAGAACGGGTAAATGATGTCAATTTAAACACATTTTAATCATGTGCAACCGATGTACATGTTCAAAGGCCTCTTTTTTTCAGTGCATGTGCTGGACTCACGAAGCGATTGTGAGAGCAATAAGCGGCATAAATGATCGCCTTGATCAATTAATAGGTGTCCTCACAAATATCAGTGGTTCATTAAATACACTGGTGATCACTGAAATCAAATTTTGCCGGGCATGAATTGTTCATCAGTGCTAATTATTCATGTGTCGCTGGTGTGCAGATTTATGAGAACCGTTTCGCAGCATCCCCTCTAAGTGTCGCCGAAGCACCAAAAGCTGCAGAAGCGTTGCGTACGCCAGCCACGCAGTTGGCGTGAGGCACCGCACATTTCCACGGTCATGTCACTCTTGATACATCTGACCTTTGCCGTGAAAAAGAACGGACCCCACGTTTTTGTGTGTACGCACATTTTGTACATGAGGCCCCAGCTCTGTTTGATTGGACTTGATTAGGAAAGCCACACACCTGTCTATATAAGACCTTACAGCTCACAGTGCATGTCAGAGCAAATGAGAATCATGAGGTCAAAGGAACTGCCTGAAGAGCTCAGACAGAATTGTGGCAAGGCACAGATCTGGCCAAGGTTATAGAAACATTTCTGCTGCACTTAAGGTTCCTAAGAGCACTGTGGCCTCCATAATCATTGAATGGAAGACGTTTGGGACGGCCAGAACCCTTCCTAGAGCTGGCGGTCCGGCCAAACTGAGCAATCGGGGGAGAAGAGCCTTGGTAAGAGAGGTAAAGAAGAACCCAAAGATCACTGTGTGGCTGAGCTCCAGAGATGCAGTCGGGAGAGGGGAGAAAGTTCTAGAAAGTCAACCATCACTGAAGCCCTTCACCAGTCAGGGCTTTATGGCAGAGCAGCCCGACGGAAACCTCTCCTCAGTGCAAGACACATGAAAGCCAGCATGGAGTTTGCTAAAAGAAAACACCTGAAGGACTCCACGATGGTGAGAAATAAGATTATCTGATGAAACCAAGATAGAACTTTTTGGCCTTAATTTTAAGCGGTATGTGTGGAGAAAACCAGTCACTGCTCATCACCTGTCCAATACAGTCCCAACAGTGAAAGCATGGTGGTGACAGCATCGGGCTGTGGGGGTGTTGTTCAACTGCAGGGACAGGACGACTGGTTGCAATCGAAGGAAAGATGAACGCGGCCAAGTACAGGGATATGCAGGCCGAAAATGTTTTCCAGTGTGCTCAGGACCTCAGACTGGACCGAAGGTTCACCTTCCAATGACCCTAAGCACACAGCTAAAATAAGGACGGAGTGGCTTCAGAACAACTCCGTGACTGTTCTTGAATGGCCCAGCCAGAGCCCTGACTTAAACCCAATTGAGCATCTCTGGAGAGATCTGAAAATGGCTGTCCACCAGCATTCACCATCCAACCTGACAGAACTGGAGAGGATCTGCAAGGAGGAATGGGAGAGGTTCCCCAAATCCAGGTGTGAAAAACCTGTTGCATCATTCCCCAAAAGACTCATGGCTGTATTAGCTCAAAAGGGTGCTGCTACTAAATGCTGAGCAAAGGGTCTGAATACTTAAGGCTGTGTGTGATTTCATTTTTCTTTTTTAATAAATCTGCAAAACAATTCAATTATTTTTTCTGTCAATATGGGGTGCTGTGTGTACATTAATGAGGGGTGGGTGAACTTAAAAGATCTTAGCGAATGGCTGCAATATGAAAAAAGTGAAAAATTTAAGGTGGTTTGAATACTTTCAATACCCACTGTGGCAAAAAAAGTCAAGACACCAATTGTGCAAGTTCTGCCACTTAAAAAGATGAGAGAGGCGGGTAATTTTCATCATAGGTATACCTCACCTATGAGAGATAAAATGGGGGGGGGGAATAAATCCAGTTTTTACCCAAAATGTTTATTTTGGTTTCATCTGACCATATGACATTCTCCCAATCCTCGTCTGGATCATCCAAATGCTCTCGAGCAAACTTCAGACGGGCCTGGACATGTACTGGCTTAAGCAGCGGGACACGTCTGGCAGTGCAGGATTTGCGTCCCTGGCAGTGTAGTGTGTTACTGATGGTAGCCTTTGTTACTTTGGTCCCAGCTCTCTGGAGGTCATTCACTCGGCCCCCCCCTTGTGGTTCTGTGATTTTTGCTCCCCGTTCTTGTGATCATTTTGACCCCACGGGGTGAGATCTTGCAAGGAGCCCCAGATCGAGGGAGATTATCGGTGGTCTCGTATGTCTTCCATTTTTCTAATAATTGCTCCCACAGTCGATTTCTTCATACCAAGCTGCTTACCTATCGCAGATTCAGTCTTCCCAGCCTGGTGCAGGTATAGAATTTAGTTTCTGGTGTCCTTTGACAGCTCTTTGGTCTTGGCCATCGTAGAGTTTGGATTGTGACTGTTTGAGGTTGTGGACAGGTGTCTTTTAAACTGATAACGAGTTCAATCAGGTGCCATTAATACAGGTAACGAGTGGAGGACAGAGGAGCAACAGGTCTGTGAGAGCCAGAAATCCTGCTTGTTTGTAGGTGACCAAATACATATTTAACCAAGGAATTAACCAATTCATTCATTAAAAATCAGATGTGATTTTTTTTAATTTCCCCCCTCATTTTGTCTCTCATAGGTGAGGTATACCTATGATGAAAATTACAGGCCTCTCATTTTTTAAGTGGGCGAACTTGCACAATTGATGGCTGACTAAATACTTTTTTGTCCCACTGTGTGTGTGTATATACCAATGAATAAATGATTATATAGACATATAATCATTTCTAAAAAAAAAAAGATTAAATAGTGACAGCCCTAAAATGGACCTTTTCAGGAATCATTATGAGGTTAGGATAACCTGGTATTAGGTAACAGGTTGTATTAATTTTTGCTTTACGTGACTGCATGTTTAATATCTAAAGGGCCAATTTTACTCAAAACTGTAAACCAAAAATAAGGCCTTTTATTATCGTCACAAACTGTGTATTTTTCAGCTTCAGGTTCAGAAGAACAGGCGGCCATTTTCTGGACGGAAATCAAATAAAAATGAAAATGATGGAAGCGCCATTTGAGTCCCAGTGATCACCTGGAAAAGTAATTTTTTTTTGTGTGTGTGAACATCTGTACATGATACTGATCCTTTGTGAGCTTGAGTATCCCCCGAATTCAATATTGAAAATAGTCACTTGCAATCATTCTTGTCATGTCAATACAATTTATTTGTTTCCCATATACGGCAATAAAAAACATTCTTGAGTCCATTTGGTGGTGGTTGTTTTTTTTTTGTTTTTTTTGGTAATAAAAGCAAGCAGAAAAGATTCCATGACAGTTACTTAGTTATTAGTCTGTAGGAGTTAACTACTTGAAGTGACCTGAGACCAAAATGCATCACAGGAAGCTTACAGTGGGTACCGAAAATTATTTTACTGTTATATTGCAGCCATTTACGAAAATCATTTGTTATTTTTTTCCCTCAATGTACACACAGCACCCCATATTGACAAAAAAAAAAAACAATTGTTGAAATTTATGCAGATTTATTAAAGAAAAACTGAAATATCACACAGCCACAAGTATTCAGACCCTTTGCTGTGACACATATATTTAACTCTGGTGCTGTCCATTTCTTCTGATCATCTTTGAGATGGTTCTACACTTTTTGGAGTCCAGCTCTGTTTGATTGGACTGTATTAGCTGAAAAGGGTGCTTCTACTAAATACTAAGGGTCTGAATACTTGCGGCTATACGATATTTCAGTTTCTCTTTTTTAATAAATCTGCAAAAATTTCAACAATCCCATTTTTTTTTCACACACACACACACACATCATAAACACGTAAGACTAATGGACCACAAGATCTTATCTTCTTAAAAACACCCTTCACAATGGAATTTCAAAGGGGCTCAACTGAAGTATTTTATCCATCCATTCATCTTCTGTACCGCTTAATCCTCACTAGGGTTGCGGGCGTGCTGGAGCATATCCCAGCCATCTTCGGGCGAGAGGCGGAAGAAACACACATTCGCACTCACGGGCAATTTAAAGTCTTCAATCAACCTACCACGCATGTTTTTGGGATGTGGGAGGAAACCGGAGTGCCTGGAAAAAACCCATGCAGAACATGCAAACTCCACACAGGCGGGGTCGGGATTCAAACCCCGGTCCTCCGAACTGTGAGGCAGACGTGCTAACCAGGCAGCACGGTATTTTATACTTGGTGTAATTTTATGTCATGAAGAAGTCCCCACTTGAAGAGAAAATGCATGTCTCAGTAATGAGTATAAAACCAAAAGAAGGGAAAATAAATTCTGTAAATCTTTATTTGGGCTAAACTATGTATACAGATACTTTCACCAGTTTTTGTGTTTTAATACACATGAAATATGGCAGATCTTATCTCTAAACAAAACTACATTAGCCCAAATTTAAAAAACAAAAAAAAATAGCTATAAAGAATCATTACTAATATTTTGTCCTCCCAATGCAGAATAAAACAGCAAAAATATTTACAAGTCCGAGTTCAGACATTGCTACTTCTGTTGTGATCAAGAGCTGCAAATACTGAGTTTGCAAACAATGACGATGCAATTTATACATCTGCATTGTTATCACAGTATAAAATTGTCATGAATGACATGTTATTATGTTATTAAAGCTTAAATAGGAGAAATAAATCATTGAGTTGCCGGGTGGGGGGGGTGGGTTGGCTGTTCCAAAAGCTCAAAAGGACAATGCCACAAAAAGAAAAATGTGGCAGAAGAAATGCAACCAGGGCTTGACACTAACCTTTTGGGTCACTAGCCACTGTGGCGAGTGGTTATGGATAAACCGATTATCAGCCGGGCCGATATCGGACCTTTTGACGCATATCGGCATCTGCCTTTTTTTTTATTATTCTTTTTTATAAATCCAAACACCGATAAGAGTTCAATTTAAAACTGGATAGACTTCAGCCAGAGAAGTATTTATTCAAGTTTTCACTTTTCAGTTAACTTTAGAGAGAGATTCTGTTGACTCTGGGAACACCCTGCACTTTTTGTTTGAAACTAAAACAAAGATAAGTGAAAGCTTAACATTTGAGTTATATTGACGTCACAAATTTGGGGAGCGACAGTATTTATTTGTTGAAGTTTTCATTTAACATAAGATGCTGCTGAGGCTTGGGAGCGCCTTTGGCTAGACTGTTAAAATAAAGATGTCTATTGTTTAAGATAAAAAAAAAAAAAAAAACTAACATGTTGCAAATCTGAAAAGCTGTTTAATAAACATGCTTAAAGGCAATTAAAAGCAAGTATGGGTCTTAATGCTCCTTATTTCACAAGTAACAAGTTGATTTTTTTTTTGTTCCAGAAAATGAAACTGGCAGCCAATTATAATAATATCAATACATTTTGGAGCAATTGGTAAATAACTAAATGCCTTTTGAACGACTGCTGTTCTGCCGTTAGGTTTCTGTTTTAATTAATTACAATTTTTAAAATAAAACACCATTCAAGCAAGTTTTTCATCTTTTTAAGATTGTGGTCAAAGCTGCAGCTGGCTACTAGTGTGGACTGAATGGGTGGCAACAATGAGGAAATGAAATGCCAGTAATTTTAGGGTAACTGTCATTGGCAACATTGGGGAAAAAAAGAACTATGAACTACTTTGTTTGTGGACCGGTGAACTTAGTTAAAATTTGTGTAATTATGAACTATGTACTGAACCAGTTCATATTTAGAACACTGAACTGCACTTTGAACTAGTTCACGTAGAAAATGAACTTTCTTAACACTGATCCTGTATTATATATATATATCGTAGGTTTGTTTAAAAAAAAAAAAAAAAGGGGACTTTTTTTACTGATTGAAATACAGTCGTAAACGGGGATTGGGGGTTGCTGACAAATTTGTCACGATCGAAATAGAACCTGCCAAAGTGGCTAGCTGGAGTGGCGGAGCTACCCGCCCACTGCTGAAATTCACTAGCATTTGGTGGGTGTTAATGTCAAACCCTGAATGCGACAAAATTATTCATCATCACCATGTCGGTGGTCCCCTCCAACACTGGGCACATCACCAGAAGGTTCTAAATCATACCAAATCCATTATGTAAGGAATTAAAAACACAACTCTCAAGTCAAACACTAGGCATCTATACAAAATTCAAGACAGAACAGGAAAATTCTCTAATGCAAATTTGTGGAAGAATACTTGTGGGTCCTGAGAAAGAAGTTGCTGTTGTTGCAGTGTACAGCTTATTTAGTTCCCATCATTCACAATGAAGGACTACTTGTACAATCATTCCCCCAAAAAATCCTAATCCGAGCAAAAAATTAAAGCAACAAGTGGTTTTGTTTTACCTGAAGTATAAAAACAAATGTGTATATACACAAAAATATACATCCTACCAAGACTTTACTTGCAGAGGCATACTTTTTGCATCAAATTGCAAAATAGAAACTTTTCTTCCTCATTCGTTTGCAAAAAAGTTCATGATGCCAACAAAAGTCCTTAGTGGTTTGTTAGAAAAACATTTCTTGAAATGTACTGAAGCGCAAAAAAATACACAATCATGATATGTTTAAATTCTTGTTTTTAAAACGGCAACACAATCGTGACAACAAAAATTATTGGTGTTTGTGGCTTTCATACTGGGTAAAAATGGGCCTTAGCTCACAAGCGTCCGGCACCAGTCAGTCCCCTCAGTAGACACGGGGGATGATCCGGTAGCGGACCGTTCGGCAGTATTCGTCCCAAGCCGAGCCGTACTTCCTCCTGCAATCGCTCATGTCCCGAGAGTCCCGGTGCACCAGCAGGATGATGAAGTAGATCATGTAGTACCATGGCAGCAAATGACTGAAGCCTACGTGTGTTGATAACAACAATCAAATTGACTGAATTGTTGAAGTCATTTATTTTATTTTTTTTTAATCATTGGGATCTCGGCATAAATAAATAAAAGGATTTTAAAAAGGAGTGCGAGTTCACTTTATATTGTATAATGTCACTTTGACAACTTTTCACACTGTTACGGAGTGGGAACGAAACTGAATACACGTGATTTTATTATAATTATACACATAATTACAGAGCTTCACTCTCTGCAATTGGAACTCAGGAAATGGTTTGACGTTTTGTATCATGATCCTATTACTCTGCGCTTTGACTTGTATTGATCACTCTGACTACCAAGCAATGTGGAGATAAAAAAAACCCACTTTTTTGTTGGGGATTGTTTGTGGACAGACAAAAAAAAGTAATTTGTAGATATGTGATTTTCATTGGACACCAAATTCTGTGAAGAGTGACTTACCGCAGGGTATTGACCAGGCCAGAGCCA
This sequence comes from Phycodurus eques, assembly GCF_024500275.1. Taxonomy (NCBI): domain Eukaryota; kingdom Metazoa; phylum Chordata; class Actinopteri; order Syngnathiformes; family Syngnathidae; genus Phycodurus; species Phycodurus eques. The sequence continues at coordinate 2,055,932 of NC_084542.1, read as the reverse complement.
TGATGAGGTCTCCCAAGTAGTTGGGGTGACGGACGACCCCCCACCAACCAGACACCAGCAGACTCTTTCCTGTTGCTGTGGGAATGGTCTTCAGGTCTGGAGGGAAAAAAAACAACCCAAAAAAATCAATCAGAGAAACCAATGAGGATGAAATGTCCATCTGACGTAATATCGTAGAATCCAACCAGTGCTACAGTACATAGGCCAGCCACAACATCATGCAGTCCTACACTGCAAATTATAACGCAAAAATAAAAATATTGGTAAGCTGATCTCTGACAGTGTCATCTAAACTGAGTTTTTGTGGTGACTTGTAATCAACAAACACCAACCAACCAAAAATAATCCATTCATCCCTTGATGAATTTTTCAATTAATCGATGAGTTGGATAAATACATTTTGAATTTGCATCTCTTTATGAAAAAAACAGGACAATATTTCCAATGGACAGTGAAGAAAATAGATGCCTTGTTTTGATTAAACACAAAGATTATTCATCTACTTTCATGTAGGATGACAGGAATCTGAGACTATTTACTGCTGAGAGGCTGAATTTCAGAGGATTTGGGCAATTTTAAGTTGAATAATGTCTCCAAATGATTAATAGATTGTCAAAATAATTAGATGAATTTGATAATCGATGAGTTGTGGCGCACGGTCCACGACTGGTTAGCACATCTGCCTCACAGTTCTGGGGACCGGGGTTCCAATCCAGGCCCCGCCTGTGTGGAGTCTGCATGTTCTCCCCCCCTGCCTGGATGGGTTTTCCCCGGGCACTCCGGTTTCCTCCCACATCCCAAAAACACGCGAGGTAGGTTGATTTGAGGACTCTAAATTGCCCGTAGGTGTGAATGTGAGTGCGAATGGTTGTTAGTTTGTATGTGCCCTGCGATTGGCTGGCGACCGGTTCAGGGTGTACCCGGCCTCCCGCCCGAAGATAGCTGGGATAGGCTCCAGCAGCCCGCGACCAGAGTGATGATAAGATGTCATTAATCTTCTCCAGCCTTCCCCCAAAACATTGTTTTAAAGGAAAATAGCACTCTATTGCATTGTACTTTATATATAGTATAGTAGTAAATATATTGTAATAAATGTAAAGAATTAAACAGTTTGTGTCATAATTCATTGTAACTGTGCAGCTCCTTCTGGTGTTCATGCCTTGGCCACCAGGGGATAGTATTACACAGACATACGGAAACGGACGTACATGGAGACGGTCACAACTAAGCTCGGTAAGCTGCAGTAAATAGTCGTCGTTTTTCACAGAAAAAAAGAACATATGCCCGTGAGCATTGCATTTATTGCTCTTGAAATAAACAGTTAATGGAGATGAAATACGGTCAATACTGTTTTTGTAACATGAGGACCCTTGAGCACTTACAGGACAGTTTGGGGTCTGATGGGTTTCTCCTGAAGGCGTTTTTCTCAGAGTTGGATTTCCTAAAGATGTAGAAGCCAATAACTGAAAGAGAGAAATGCAATGGCGGTGTGAAATGTGATGAATGGGATTCCTGCAATACTGAAATTATGAAATTGATGAGTTTTGTGAGTTGAGTTTTCTTCTCACGTTTGAGCAAGACAATGGCAGCAACGGCTGAGAGGCTCAGTGGGTTTGGGTGGCTGACCAGATAATAGGCCTGCAGGGTATAGGTAAAAGGCACCCACACCAGATCTCCAAAAGCCAGCATGAAGCCAAAGCCATCATGCATCAAGTCCATGGTGGTCAAGATGGCCTCCTGAAACATGTGGTTTTGTACATTACATTTAAATCACGTCAAGAGCCCTTTCCATTTCTATAAAGTACAAGAAAATCAAGTAATCAATATAGGTTCAATCAATGAGCTCTCTGTGTACCTCATTCCAGAGGCCATCTACGACATAGATCAGCTGGCAGACATTTACGAGGATCATGGCATAGGATGGAGTGTCCAAACCCTGCTGCTCCATCTCTGCCAGCGCGAATGCAAAGTTGATTAAGCACTGAAAAACACATCCAGGGTCATTAGGACAAAGACATACGTGAGTTCACATCTATGAAATCAATCTTGCTCTAATGTCAGCATCAAGATAAGATGAAAACAAACTATAGTTAAACCAAAGCCACTTAACTGTTAACGGCCAAATCTTAGGACATAAAAATAATGACATATAGTCAAGAGCGTGTAAGAATGTGTTTAACAGTTTTCCACAAGAGCCAGTTCTATAAGCCATACGATGAAGACGGTATTGACCTTTTCATAATGTTCGTAGGCGCCAGAGTTCTTAAGTACTTCTTGAAAAGAAACAACCAAAACTCCAGCACCCCTGAATAGACCTTACCAGGGAGGCTGAGGAGTGTGATCTCCCTGTAATTGGAACACACCCTCCGGTCCCCCTTCTTAAAAAGGGGGCCCACCACCCCAGTCTGTCAATCCAGAGGCACTGTACCCGATGTCCACACGATGCTGCAGAGGCGTGTCAACCAGGACAGCCTCACAACATCCAGAGCCTTTAGGAACTCTGGGTGAATCTCATCCACCGAGGAGCTTTTTAACCACCTCGGTGACCTCAACGGTCTCTCGGTGACCGAGAGACCGCCTCAGAGAACTCAGACTCTGCTTCCTCATGGGAAGGCATGTCGGTGGAATTGAGGAGGTCTTTGAAGTATTCTCCCCACCGACTCACAACGTCCCGAGTCGAGGTCACCAGCGCCCCATTCCCACTATACACAGTGTTGATGGTGCACTGCTTCCCCCTCATGAGATGCCGGATGGTGGACCAGAATTTCCTCGAAGCCGTCCGTAAGTCTTTCCCCATGGCCTCACCGAACTCCTCCCATGCCCGGGTTTTCCTATGGGTTCACCACCTATGGGAGGGGCCATAGGGGTTGGGTGCAGGGCGAGCTGGGCGGTGGCCGAAGGCAGGGACCTTGGCGTTCCGATCCCCGGCTACAGAACCTGGCTCTAGGGACGTGGAATGTCACCTCTGGCAGGGAAGGAGCCCGAGCTGGTGTGTGAGGTCGAGAAGTTCCGACTAGATATAGTCGGACTTGCCTCCACACACTGCTTGGCCTCTGGTACCAGTCCTCTTGAGAGGGGTTACACTCTCTTCCACTCTGGAGTTGCCCACGGTGAGGGGGGACGGGTCCTGACTGTTGTTTGTGCCTATGGACCAAACTGCAGTTCAGAGTACCCACCCTTTTTGGAGTCCTTGGAGCGGGTGCTGGAGAGCGCTCCTGCTGTAGACTCCATCGTTCTGCTGGGGGACTTCAATGCTCACGTGGGCAATGACAGTGTGACCTGGAAGGACGTGATTGGGAGGAATGGCCCCCCCATTCAGAACCCGAGCAGTGTTCTGTTATTGGACTACTGTGCTCATCACGAATTGTCCATAATGAACTCCATGTTCAAGCATAAGGGTGTCCACACGTGCACTTGGCACCAGGACACCCTAGGTTGCTGTTCGATGATCAACTTTGTGGTCGTGTCATGGGACTTGCGGCCGCATGTCTTGGACACTTGGGTGAAGAGAGGGGCGGAGCTGTCAACTGATCACCACCTGGTGGTGAATTGGCTCCGATGGTGGGGGAAGATGCCGATCCGACGTGGCAGGCCCAAACGTATTGTGAGGGTCTGCTGGGAACGTCTGGCAGAATCCACTGTCAGAAGGAGTTTCAACTCCCACCTCCGACAGAACACTTTCAATGGTTACAAAATAACTTAAGGGAAGCATATACAGTACAGGCTGAACAGGAGGGGTCCAAGAAGTGACCTTTGAGGTCATTGCCATTTGATGAGAACACTTCCAATGGTTACAAAATAACTCCTTTCCTCCAGGTAGGACCTGAGCAATTTAAGGACTGTTCCATTTCGTCCTACCCACGTTTCCAACCTGTTTAGCAGTATATTAAGAGCTACCATATCAAAAGCCGCACTGAGGTCCAACAAGACCAGAATTGGCACCTTTCCCGTGTCAGTATTCAACCTTACATCATGTAGCACTTTGATAAGAGCAGATTCTGTACTGTGATGAGTTCGGAAACCTGATTGAAATGTGTCAAGAAGTCCATTTTAGTCCGAGAAATTGCTGAGTTGATTAAAAATTACTTTCTCAAGAATCTTGGCTATGAAAGGGAGATTTGAGATGGGTCCATAACGAGCTAACATGGAAGCGTCCAGCGTTAAAAATTTTTTTTAGCAGAGGCTTAATGGCACCTATTTTAAGCGCTTTAGGAAACTCGCCTGACTGAAGTGAGCAATTGATTATTTGCTGCAAATCAGCTAGCACAGACTTCCTAATAGCTTTGAAAAAGTCACATGGTATTGAGCCAAGACAGCTCGTTGATGGTTTTAGCTGCTGAACCGTTTTCTCAATAGTTTTTCCTGGGCGGCTTCAGATGTCGTATCATTTTGCTGATATTTAACCTGATGGATAGTATATTTTCGCTAAAATAATCAAATTCATTGGATTTATCTGCTGTTAGAGGAGTTCTGGAGCTATCTGATTTGGGGGGGAGTTGTGAGCTTTTCAACCATCGCAGTTGTTGAAGTTTTTACTGATTATTTCAGAAAAGTGTTGCTATCTAGCCCTGACTAACTCTTGGTTGAAATTACAAATACTTTGTCTGTAGAGGTCATCGTCAATTTGGGCTTTAGTTTTTCTCCACTTAAGTTCTGCTTTCCTACACTTTGATTTAGAGGTCTTTGCCATCATTGTACTCCTCCACGGTGTTCTAGGTCGCCTCAAGATTGTCTTAGTTTTAATAGGAGCGACAGCATTGACATGACATTTGAAATTTTACAAGTGAAATTATCCAAATGTTCATCAACTGTCTCAGCATTCACAGTTTGTGGCACAGCTATGGTCTCCATAAACTTAGTGGCGGTGCTCTCATTGATGTACCTTTTCTTAATAGACATAGAGGTTGTCTGAATTTTTGGAAGAATCTGTAATCCAAAGAATACACAAAAATGGTCAGAAATTGAAAAATGTCAATTTATAGAATTTCAACATCCTGAGAGATGACCAGGTCTAAGATGTGACCTTGAGTATGGGTTGGACTCTTAATATGTTGAGAGAGGTCAAATGTGTCTAGTATAGCATAGAGTTCTTCAGATTTTCTCCCCCCATGGTATTGTCAAAATGAAGGTTAAAGTCTCCTGTTATGACAAAATAGTCAATACAAATAACTGACAGCAGTTCTGAAAAATCCTCCATAAATTTTCTATTGTACCTTGTAGGCCTATAAATTATTAAGACAATAACCTTTGGGTCAACTTTAAATAAAAAACAGAGATATTCAAAAGAGCTAAAATAACCCAGTATCATTTCTTGACACTAATGACTTAAAAATGACAGCAATCCCACCGCCTTTTCCCCCCTATTCAACAATTGCTCCTAAAATAAAAATGTGTTGGTCTTGCCTCATTTAAAATGGTATTACAGCTACTTTGTTAAGCACGTTTCATTTGGTAACAAAAAGTCCATCTAATTTGTCATTCGCTCCTTCGATTGTTTGTATGACGCTGATGAATCCGCTGGGCCTCGTGTCGCCTCATCTCTTGTTCCTCCGATTGTTTGGGAGCAACTGGATCTTTTTGTCCTTCAGCCGTGTCAACAAGGCCAGTGTTTTTCTTTTTGGGCCCCTGAATGACGTACACCGTACAAAATGTTAGCAGCCAACAAACTTAACCCCTTGTCTATTTAGACTGGATCCATCTGCCTTGTAAAGATGTCTGTGGTCCCAAAAAACACAGAAATTGTCAATGTAACTCACGGATAGTGCCGTACACACTTCTTTGAGCCACTTATTTAATTGACTGAGCCAACAGAAACGTTCATCTCCAAATTGTACAAGTGGGACAGGGCTAAACCGTCAGCATCCAAACATTGCACTTTTGTTAGATCAATGAAATCTCGCTTCAGTACCTCTGATTGCTGCTTGAGAACATCCAGGGCCCTTGTGTGTATAATGACGTATTTCACAGTTGGGTGCTGATTAGTGATCTCCAGGATTTTTTTTTTAGGTATCAGACACCGGCGGCACGGTGGGGTGGACGAATGGTTAGAGCGTCAGCCTCACAGTTCTGAGGTGCGGGGTTCAATCCTCGTCCCCGCCTGTGTGGAGTTTGCATGTTCTCCCCGTGCCGGCGTGGGTTTTCTCCGGGCACTCCGGTTTCCTCCCACATCCCAAAAACAGGCATTAATTGGAGACTCTAAATTGCCCTTAGGCATGACTGTACGTTTCTACGTGCCCTGCGATTGGTTGGCAACCAGTTCGGGGTGTACCCCGCCTCCTGCCTGATGACAGCTGGGATAGGCTCCAGCACTCCCGCGACCCTAGTGAGGAGAAGCGGCTCGGAAAATGGATGGATGGATGGAGATATCAGACACCATGTCATTGGCAAAACACAGTACTTTGGTATTCTCACTGTAAAAACGTTTCACATCCCTGACAGGTCCATCACCAACTATTAACGTTTGGGGTGCCATTTTTTTCCCTGTATGATTTAGTTTCAGGCAGCACGGTGGACGACTGGTTAGAGCATCAGCTTAACAGTTCTGACGACCCGGGTTCAATCCCCGGCACCAGTTTGCATGTTCTCCCCGTGCCTGCGTGGGTTTTTTCCGGACACTCCGGTTTCCTCCCACATCCCAAAAACATGCATTAATTAGAGACTCTAAATTGCCCGTAGGTGTGAATGTGGGTTTGTTTGTATGTGACCTGCGATTGGCTGGCAACCAGTTCAGGGTGTACCCCGCCTCCTGCCCGATGACAGCTGGGATAGGCTCCAGCACGCCCGCGACCCTAGTGAGGAGAAGCGGCTCAGAAGTAGTTTCATACCTTTCAGTGGTGGTTGGGGATGAGCATTCTTGGCCAGGGTCTTGTAAAAGGGGCTCAAAATCTATGTTTAAGTCTGATGTCAATGATTTGAATTGACTCGCGTCCTTTTTGTCCAGCCCCTCGTTGCGGCGGCCGCTGAAGCAGCTCGCGACGCAGGTCAGCCGGATTCCTCGGTAATCTGCTGGTGGTGTGTCCTCCCCTTTTAGATGTTGTCCCATATCTTTGGGCTTTGCTCCCAGTCAATTCCAGGGAGAACTGCTGGATGATCCATTACCGTTTCCACAGTCCACATCCGTCCTCTTTGTTGAGCTAAGTGGCTGTCTGTTAGCACACTTCTGCTCACCATTTTGAGACAGTGGTAGAGTGGTTTCATTCCCCGACTGTCCATTTACATCCACATACACTTCAAGACGGTGGATTTTCGTTTCTAGGATTGACATCCTCTGCAGCTGTCCGTGATAGTCCTCAGCGGAAAAGGGAGGCATCTTGATTGCTGGTCTTTATGCTAATTAGCAGGCCACGGTCACGTAATGGTGAGATGGTATCAGAAAATATTTATATTATTTATTTATTTATTTTATTATTGGAATGGGGTAACAACTGACTGTATCTACAAAAAAAAAGTACAGTCTCACAGGTTTAAAAATATCCAGGAGCCGCTGCTTCTAATTTGAAATTTTTTTTGAAGAAAAACAAGCTTAACAGCAAGAAAAAAAAATAATTAAGCAGAGCAAACAAAAAAGCGTCTGCACTGTACGAGAGGGAGAGAGACTGAGAATGTACGCTGTTCCAACATTTTAAATCACAATTGTTACCTGATTTAAATGACTTCACTTTGTAAGTTTTGCTGAGATATTGATGCCTAGATATTTGATATTCCCAGTCGGAATAGGAAAGTTTGGATTTTGGCCTGCATGGTTCCATGAGTTGGTCGTGTTATTGATTTTGACCAATTGATAGCATATTCTGACAATTGCAAAAATGTCTTAATGAGGTTTGAAGTGATGCCTTGGGTTCTTGTAAATAAAGGATATCATCTGCGTCAAGATTGATTTTGTGTTCTGACATAGGAGTACAGATACCTTTAATATTAGTGTTCTGCCGTATTGCTATTGGCAGTGGTTAGATAAATAGTTCGAATAGCAGGGGCCAGAGAGGACATCCTTGTCTAGTTCCTCTTTGTGATGTGACCCCCATTTGTGGTGACAGTTGCTTTGGGTGACTTGCATAACGCTGTGATCCAGTCAATATACGAGTCACCGAAGCCGCATTTCTGAACTACATCAAAAAGACTAATTAACTTTGTCAAAAGCTTTTTCGGCATCTCGTGACAAGACAATCGCTTTTCGATCGTTACGCTTAGACATACTTATTAGGTTTATAATTTGCATGACGTTGGTGGAGCTCCGTCCTTTCATGAAACCTGTTTGGTCATAATGTATTAACGACGGGAGAATGTTTTCTCGTCTGTTGGCTAAAGCCTTAGATATGATTTTGATGTCCGTATTAATTTGTGAAAGCGGTCTGTAATTAGCTGGATGAGTGGGGTCTTTCGCTGGTTTCAGTATTTTATTGCAGCTGTATTCATATGGCGTCTAAATAGGCCTTTCGTTTATCTCTATAACCATTCTGAAAAATAGTGGTTCTAGTATCCACAAGAAATTTTTTTTATAGAACTACGAGGAAAACTCATCATTGCCTGAAGCTCTACCTGTTGGCATATCGTTTAAGGCCTTATGTAACTCTGCGAGGGTTAATGGGGCATCTAAAAACTCTTTACTTTCTGAAGTTAATTGAGGGATGTTTAGGTCAGTGATTCCCAACCAGTGTGCCGTGGGAAATTATCACATTTTACTGAACTGGTCAAAAATTATATTTACAATAAATATCTTGGTTCATCTTCTATTTATGCCAGTGAGGCGTAGTGGCAGACAACAAATGAATTGTCTTCTATTAGATGGCAGTAAGTACATACAGTAATTAATGTATCCACTCTTTGTGACATTTTTGTTTGTTGGTGTGCCGTGAGATTTTTCAATTGTAAAATATGTGCCTGGCTCCATAAAGGTTGGAAATCACTGGTTTAGGTTATTGAAAAAAAGTTTCAATGTCGTTTTTATTTGGCTTATTATGGGATGAATATAAACTACTTTAGTAGTGGTAAAAGGTGTCATTAATATCCTGTGGTTATTGAGTAAATTTGTCATTTGAATCTTGGACAGATGTCATTGGTGTTTTTTCTTTGTGACGTTGAAGTACGTTTGCGAGACATTTTCCTGATTTATTCATGTGCATCTTAGCTGTTGTAGTAGGAACTCCGTTCTTTTTGATATGCCATCTAGTTGTTTAGCATTCTAAAGTTGGTTCCTATGTAGGTCTGTCGGACTCATTGCATATTCCTCTGTGATTTGTTTGATTTTTATCTCCAATTCGCTTTCTAATTTTTTGTTCTTGTAGGAAGAGTATGAAATGACTTTGCCTCTAATTGCAGCTTTTCCTGTTTCCCAAAGTAAGGATGGGGATACAGTTGTGGAATCATTCATATCAAGAAAATCTTCCCATTCCTTCCTTACAAACATATCGAACTCTGGATCTTTCAGTAGAGAAGTATTCAAGTGCCAGGTTGGAGAAGGTATCATGTTTGATTCAAATTTGAGTCAGAGAGAAATTGGAGCATGATCAATCATTATTATTGGATGTATTTTGGAAGTGCTGTTTTGAGCAACAGAGTTATTTGTGAGAAAGTAGTCAATTCTAGAGAGGGAGTGAGTGTTGAACCGAAGAAAAGAAAGTGTATTCCTTTTTTTGCATTTTTCTATTCTCAATATGTCGGCGAGTTCGAAATCGTACATGTATTCATCTAATATTCGGGAAGACTGATTGTTTGGAATGTTTTGAATTTGAGCTATGGTTGGATCAAGTGCGATATTAAAGTCGCCACCAATGATGATTGTTGAATTCGCTGACAAAGTGGTCAGATGTGAAAAAAGTGTGTGAATAAAAGTTGAATCATCAATATTAGGGGAGTATACATTAACTAATGTGTATAATTTGTTAAATATAGTTGAATGAACAATTATGTATCGGCCTTCTGGGTCAATTTATTGTGCTATTTAGTGCAAACATTATTATGAATTAGTATTAAGACTCCTCGTTGTGTGCTGTTATAGCTAGCTGAAAAGGACTGACGGAAATATAAACGGATAGGTAATTTTCTTATTTTGACAAACGGGTTTCTTGCATGAAGAAGAGATCCGTTTTTAATTTTGTGATATAATCCATAATCTTAATTCTCTTTGCCTGTGAACGAATGCCATTCACATTCCATGAAACAAAAGTTCTACTGGACATATTAATGATAAGTGTACAATTGTTACGAGTGCACGTGCGACAATCTGCGTGAGTGTATCTATATGTGTGTGGGAAAAGTAGATGACGCTCAGAAATATTGTCGAATGGGAATTTTCTTACTGTGTAGCTGGTAATATGAATTTGTGTTAGGCGGTATTATGTATTGAGGTATTGAACGTTTTTCGTACGAGTTCAGCATAGAAAAACCATGGAAACGGAAGACGGGAATATATCACGAGTTAAACATACAAGCACAGGTAACATGCGAATACTTATGCGTACATCCCTCGTTGACTTCGCGTGGAAACTGGTCATTCATCCCAAACTGTGTACCCTTCAGATCCCGTCCTTTTGACTTTACAAAGACTTTCTGCTGGAAATGTTCGAATTTGGCGATGACTCCCTGTTCGCAATCCTCCCAGCCTGTGTATTCGTTGGAAGGTGATGTTAGCGTGTGTCTCCTCTGGGATTTCCAATGCTGCCAACGAAGTTTTTTACTTGAGCCTCTGGATTATCAGGTTTACTCTCGGAAATGCCGGAAAAGATGAGGTTATACCGAATGTCTCTTGACTCTAAATCCAGCATTGCTTCATTAAGTTTTTTTTGTTTTCTTTCTTGAGAACTTCTACCTCCGTTGTCATCACTTTCATGGCTGACTGAAAGTCAGCGTTGTCTTCTTTTAGCTATCTGATGCGTGAACTCCAAGATGGTTTTCCGATCCTTAATCTCCTGGTGTAATAGATCGAGAAATAATAGCTTCTTGTCACTGTCACTGGAGGAGAGGACTTGAATATGGGCGTCGGGAGAGAAAAGTTGTAAATCTTCGGTGCGAGCAGACGAGTTAGCCTTTCGTCTTTTCAGCGGATTGCTGCGTTCGTCATGGTGGGCTCGCATGACGAAGCAATCGAAAGATCCGTCGATGAAACCTTTGAGTGGCTCCACGATGGTATCTTGGCGTCAGCAGGGATTGGAGAAAAGTAATCAATAATAATCAGCCCCGTAATAAGAGAAAAACAAATGGATGAGGAAGAAATGAAATCTCGGGGTTGCTAATCTGATATTGCGGCGTAGCCGACAAAATTTCGTCTGGGAAATCTCGCAGTCTCACAGTGTCAGAGCACGTCCGAATCCAAACTAATCCAGTGGAATTTATGTGTAAGGAGGAAGAATCAAGTGGCTTTTTGACTGACACGTCACACATTCAAACTATGTAGGTGGAGGAGAAGGTTAAAATCATCTTTGAAGGCATTTACCCTGTTTTTTTTTTTTTTTTTTTCAATCATTCTTTGTCAAATGACACAATAGCGTCTGTCTCATCAGAGATCGCTCGGACTGTTGCCATCCGGACGTACTCTACAGTACATGTGACGTCATGGTGAAAAGGTTTATTACACAAGCTAATTTAGTCACTGAAATATCACATGAGACTTGAACAGCTGCACATGCACCAAACGCACTAAATTACTTGGGGTTGCCTTTCATGTCCACTCACCCAGCCGATTAGTCCCGGACGCATCTCACAGAAGAATTTCAAATCAAAATTTTTAATGCGGGGATTGAGTTCATGTCCCTTAAAGAAGTCATAAATCACATTTCCTGGAAATAAATGAATAAAATGAATTACCAAGGCAGACAGGACATTATGATGTATACACTTTTCTTCTTCTTCGCCTTACCGGAGCTTCCCCCGAGCGCCTGCTGGTCTGGGGGTGCGTAGCGGGAGCGGATGTACAGGTAGACGCTGAGCAAGACGGAGATGAAGAAGGTAGCCACAGCAAGTTGCAAGAAATGGCTGTGGATGTAGGTGACGTCAACTCCCTGATAGACGGCTGCAGCAACCACTGCAGCACTCGTCACAATGGCAAAGAAACCTGATCGAGAACAAAAAGCAGTATGCCACATGACAGGATGAACTCATTTCACCACAAACACTTTGTGACGGCACACTGGCTTGTATTTGATTAAATAGTAGCTATGTCATTGCTATGCTTCTTTAGTGGGCTGAGAATATATGCAGCTAAGATATTGACATTTACAGCGCTGCCAACCTATAGAAATTCACTTCCAGAACAATTTGTCTGAATTTCCATATTTTAAAAATAATGCCAAGAACATTACCACGGGACAGTTACTGTAAGATATTATGGAATAGAATAAAAAGTTGGCATGCTGTTCAATTGCACAACATAATCATTAATGATTAATCATAATCGATAATAAATGATGCCTTCAATATGTTCTTTTAATCCAGGGCTTCTCAAATAGTGGGGCGCGAGCCCCTGAAGAACATGATTTGCCGTACTAGAATAAAGTGCACATCCACAGCAGTAGATGGCAGTGGTGCTCTCGGAGTATTTGCTCTACGGCGTAGTAGTGTTTATTGCAATAGTACGAGCAGTTAACAGACTTGGAAGACACCTTGGGACATTTTTTTACGGGGATGAAAAGAAGGCGGCACGGTGGACGACCGGTGAGAGCGTCAGCCTCACAGTTCTGAGGACCCGGGCTCAATCCCCGGCCCCGCCTGTGTGGAGTTTGCATGTTCTCCCCGTGCCTGCGTGGCTTTTCTCCGGGCACTCCGGTTTCCTCTCACATCCCAAAAACATGCATTAATTGGAGACTCTAAATTGCCCGTGGGTGTGACTGTGAGTGCGAATGGTTGTTTGTTTGTATGTGCCCTGCGATTGGCAACATCGTCCCAGATTATCGTACTACTCGCTTGAAGTCTCAGCGCCCTTTGCCCAATGGTCATTGCACCGGACTATTGCAATATGAGTCATTCAAACTGCTCTAAGTGCTAGAGGACTGCATCTTTTTTGTACAAAAAAAAACAAATAGTAATGTAACGGCATTACCCGATAAGTAGCAACCCTTTATTGCTCGGTGACTGTTTTAAGCGCTGCAAAACTAAAAACCATCCTGCTGCCCAACAAAAACTGTCGCCAGACGTATAAAGGACATCCCAAATGATTCTCTGCATTTGCTGCACTGAAGACCAAGTACAGGTCCCAGCTAAACATTGAGCAGGAGTTGAGAGTTGTAGTATCATGCTTCAAACCCCGCTTTGAAAAGCTGTGCAGTGCAAAACGTGCTCATTGTAGCCATTAATTGTGACTTTTTTTGATAGGAGAAAAAGAAGGAACAGAAAAATCATCAGCCGTTTTGTTCAATTTTTTTTTGCAAGTTAAGAGTTTTCTATATTGTTATATATAAGTGGGGCAAACATGTTTACAGTTTAAACAAGTTATTTATTCATTCTTTTTTTTTTTTTTTTTCTATTTCAGGGAAATTGATGCACTTTATTTTCTGTTACAGACTGAAAACAACATGAATAAACATTGTAAATTGATCTATATCTCTTTCTTCAATGTTTATAAGGATTAGATTATCCTTTATATACAATGTTATATAGAGGTGTACTCGCGGGGGCTGCGGGTGGGGTCGCAAATTGTTTTTCTTCTTCCTGGGGGGGGGGGGGGGGTTGTAACAGAAAACAATTGAGAAGCACTGTTTTAATGTATTTATTGAATCAACCTTGTAATGCAGTTGCAGCCTGAATCCAAGTAGATAATAGCAATTAATTAGCCTTTACCGATTCTGTTTTCAACCGTAGAAAAGAAAGCAAGTCTATTAAATCAGATCTCGAAAGTCAAAATGAATTTTGCATCTTGCAAATTTGCTATTTTGCAAATGAACAAGTCACATGGTAATAGATTGGATTGGATAGTTTATGCACGGACAAAGGTTTAGGTTTCTATTTTGTGCAATGTACTTATACAAATGTCTTCTCTTGCATTTATATTTCTTACATCCACTAGTGCTGCGGAAACTCCAAATTTCTCCATCGTGGGACTAAAAAAGGTTGCCTTATAAATATGTATTACCTTAATATCATTTTAACTTTATAGGCCCCTGTTCTCAGGTGACGTATGCAGTGACGTACTCATTAATTAACGGTTCCAAATGGCGTCTTGTCTGTGTAAGGAAACCTTCGCCTCCACAGCTCCGCATCATGTTTAGCTGCATAGGACCTGAACAGCGGAAAGCAGTGATGTTGGGCTACTGTTTAATGGGGACGTGCCAATAAATTATTATTATTATTTTTATAATATACTCCACACAATAGCGCGCTAGCCACAGTTTTTAATTGCACCATTACATCACCCTGTTTCAGCTGTGTCGCTTTGATGCCAATAGTCTTTCGGCCGAAAACGCACTTTTGGGCCATTTTCGGTGCATCTCTATGATGTACAATATTGACATTTACATCTTATGGTGCACCACAATAATAATGAATAGCATTCAAATTTAGAGTGAGAGTTCATTGCTCAGTCAAGACCACTAGAAGCTCACCGTTGGTTCTGTACTTCAGCCTCTCACCAGACATAAGTGGCATGCCCTCACTTAGCTGCAAAGAGGGAAAAACATTTATTATTATTATTATTTTATTTTTTAAATCAAGGCGCACACAACAAACCTTCACAGTCATTTATCTACAGTATTAATACACGTCAATTCTCTCCTCAGTCTTCTGTCAGACAACTGCAATGATGTTAAAAACCAATGCATGTTTCCTGTGAGCTCAGTGTGACTTTTATTAGGTGTATTCTGTAATAGGGGAGAGAGAGCACTGTACCTCAGCAGACAAAAAGCATAATAAATGGAGGAGTTCTGTTTAACAGGTAAGACATCTGAATTGAAGATTGTCAAAATGGAAGTTCTGATGCCCCTGGCCAAAATGAACAAGGGTTTGCCTTCTCCCGCTCTGCCATGCCATTACATTTCCCCGACCTCTAATTTGATTCCTAGCTCCTGCTTGAGCTCCCGTGAGGAAAGAGTCATGTGCCCGTTCATGTGTCCTTCGTGGATCAGTGAATATAGCAGCTTTGACTTGACAAGTTAACATGTTATCTATGGTGCTTATGCTTGTTATATCCAACAAGGTGTCATATACAAAAATGTATCTTTTTTTTTTTTTCTAACAGATTTTGTTGTTGGCTACTGTTCACAGCTCACCTTTCCCACAGGCAGGATATAGAGCAGGACCTGGAATAAGATCCACAGGACAACAAAACCGAGAGCCCGAGCCTCCCAGAAAGCTTCAAGGGGGGGTAGAGGGGGTGGGAAGTTAATTAAGCTGGGGTCCTCCAAGTTGACTTGAAGAACCACAAAAAGAACCCAGGATGGCAAGAAGAGCAGCCAGAAGTATGCCCCTGCAAGATGAGAGAAGCAACAACCGATTTGAGAAAACCACCAGTCCATGTCACATCACGGTCTACAAACCCCGACACAAATACCATACAAAGATTTGCAAATCATTTTAAACCTGTACATTCAATTGAATGCACTACAAAGATAAGATTTCTATTGTTTCGAGTGATGAACTTTAATGTTTGCATCAATTGTTGACTTTTGTTGTTGTGTACATGTAGATTCTCAGTCATCCAGGTCTTGGTAATCCGCAGAGGTTGAACCAAGGCAACTGGACTGTTCTTGTTTGTTGAAGATGAACCTTTAATCCAAAAGGTTTCTTCAGTTCAAAATTTTAGGTGTGGAGGGACATTCCTCTATGACTATGTGGATCTCCGCTGTTGTATTTTGCGCTTCATAATGCGCCACACATTTTCAACGGGAGACTGGGCTGGACTACAAGAAGGCCAGTCTAGTACCAGGACTCTTTTACAACAATACAATGTTATCGAACGCATGCAAAATGGGGCTTGGCATCGTCTCGCTGAAACAAGCAGGGCAGTCCCTGAAAAAGCCATTGTTTGGATGGGAGCATGTATACAGTCGCTCCGAAGTGTCTATGTCCCTTTCGAGCATTAATAGTGCCTTCACAGACACACACTAGGGATGAAACGGTTTGGTGGAAACGTGGCGATAACAACGAGCACAGGCCATGATTTCAATGGCCAAAGACTTATTCTCACTGTACTTGCTCAGTTTGAAAGGCACCCCGTGTTAAAGCGCAACAATGATGGCAGCGGGGGTGAAGCCATCCCATATTTGGACGTGGTGATGCAACGGCCTAGTCGGAAGTCAGGCGGCTTTCCCTGCTGAGTGGACCGCAACTTGGCAATATGTATTTGTCATTGTTCGAAAAGAAAGGCCTAACTTTGCCTCTTTAAACGGGAAGGGGGTGACGCAGCAGCAAAAAAAAGGAATGGGAATATCCCATAGTAATTTCACGGCAGCATTTTGGAGTTTCGTTTCGTTCGTAAGCTTTCTAGTTCCAGGCAGAGCGCTTTGAGGTGTATTTCAGGCTGAGCAGGGAGCTTTGAAAAGGAGTTTGAAAGCCTCCCGCAGAGACATCTCAGGATATTATTTTTCTCCTGGCCCAAAGTTCGGGATCGTCAGACACCGCAATTATTATGCCTTCCTCCCTTTCCCCCTTGCTGTTTACAGTACAAGTCCGCCAAAATAGCACTCACAAATCACTCTGCCATCCCCGCTCCCATTGAAGGAGCTATTTGACA
Source organism: Phycodurus eques (assembly GCF_024500275.1). Classification (NCBI taxonomy): domain Eukaryota; kingdom Metazoa; phylum Chordata; class Actinopteri; order Syngnathiformes; family Syngnathidae; genus Phycodurus; species Phycodurus eques. The sequence continues at coordinate 2,039,278 of NC_084542.1, read as the reverse complement.
TCACCGCGTCAACGCATTTTTTGTTTTTTTTTTTTCCCATCCGAAGATGCGGCGCTGAGCGTCAGACGCCCTCTGCATTGACGCGACGAGAGAAAACACGTTCATGCCACATCAGCACACGCACAATGAATGGGAAATTCAAGGGCGTCAGACGCATTGCCAAGTGCAGTGTGAAAGAGGCTTTAAGCATTAACTGCTTTTGCGGGGAGGGCAGTAACTCATCTGTATGGCTTTGGAACCGACAAGTCATGGTTCGAATCCCGCTGAAAAAGGAAACTAGTTGTTAGAGAGAGTAGTTTCGAGGTGTCGTTGAGCAAGGCACCAACCTCACCCCTCAACCGCAAAAGGTGCACCACTGTTTACCCCCTTTATCCTCTCTTCTTGCATGCCTGTTTGTGATTTGGCTCAGTGTCTCGTGCAACACAAATAATGTATACGGCAGAGTGTCTGTTCAATTTCCCCTGCAGGGTTTATAAGTACAATAAATTTAAAAAATTACAATTAATGTAAACATTTCGTAGTGCACCCAGGAACCTACCAATTTTGCCCCCAAAGTCAAGTTGGTTCGAGACCATCACAGCAGGAGCCGTAACCACCTTGGTAATCTCCAGATTTTGAGGTTTGGCCTCACCATCATCCTTTCTGCGGCGCAGATTGTAACGGTTCTGGTTCTTCTCAGGCTCTGGCTCCATCTTTGCCTCAGACTTATGAAGATAAAAGTCAGGGGTTATTTTATCAGCAATCATTTCGAAAGTTGTCCTTAATGTGTGCAAACAGTCATTCGATGAGTTTAACATTGCATATGGTGACTGTACACAAAGTATGTTATTTTTTGTTGATTTGGGTGGGGGCTGGGTGTTGGCAGAGGGGGCAATACAGTGAACCCCTGTTCATCGTGGGAGATACATTCCTGACCCACAAATGACAGGTGAAGAGCTACGAAATAGAGATATTATATTGAACATTAAAGGAGGTACTTTTGTGACCCTTTCCGACTAATTGAAAGTTTACAATTCTCAACTGTAGGTATTCCAGAGCTGCCAACCAAGAGAAATTCACTTCCAGAACGAGTTGTCCAAATTTGTTTCATTTATTTATTTTCAAAATTTTGTCAAAAATATTATGGCGAGACAGTTATTGCAGTATATTATGTAATAGGATAAAAATGATTCTGCATACTGTTCAACTACACAACATAATCATTACTCTGTGCAGGTGCTTTGAGTTGAGTAGATTATTACTGTGTGACACTCAGTTTAAAACATGTAAGGCCTGCAAAATTTGGGCTGATTTCTTCACAGTATTCTAATTCGAATTAAAAAAAAAAAATCCTGATTTTATTGGTTTGATGAGCTGGAAGCCCAAATTATGTAAAAAATAAACTAATACTTGGAATTGTTTAAATTGTGGGCCCTGAATCTATAATCTATGAAAGTTTAACTTTTTGAATGGAATTATGGAAATAAATCAACTTTTAAATGATTTTCAAATTTTTTGGAAAGGGTCTGTATATGCAGTCATAGGTACCCCTATCATATTGAAACGAAAGGGTAAGCTACACCTTTTTTATAACCTCTAGGTGGCGGTGGCATATTGGAAGGAAAGTGGACATCTTTCTCATAACCTCTGGATGGCGGCATACATTTAGAAAATGTGAGTTTCCCCCCCCCCCCATTTTCCCCTATACCTATGTATAATGCGCACTATCGACAAGTTTTTTGGGGGGAAATGCACATTGTACACGGGAAATTGCGGTATTTTACCTTTATATCTCCAGACGTGTATTAGTTGCCTGTTTTTATTGTTGTTCAAACTTACTCTCTGCTATAACGCGGTTCTAGACACCTATGTGGCAAGTGTATTGTTTCTCCAAATGACTTATTACGATGTTTTGCAACTGCTTGTAACGATAGCTTAGCAATTAGCATCATGCTTTTTAGTCTTTTCCTACCCACTCCTCGCCCTCCTTTCGTGATAACATAAACGATACGTGTGAGAAGCATGGTAAGGAGTATAGTTTATTCGCTACTACGGAGGCGATGATTAGTGACTTACAATGCGTTGACACCAGGCGCAAAGAGAACTTTTGCCTCCGCGTCTTGGCAAAATAGCATGCCCCCAAGCAGCTGTTTTTCTCTTTTTTTAAAACAATATAGTGTTTATTTCATCGAATTTATGAAATTTTCATTACGGTGGCCGGTAATGTCAGATGCTGGATTCCCACCCCCAATTAATATCCGAAACAATCAGTGTTCAGTGATTTCCGTAACAAAAAATGGACATTTGGCAGCTCTGGCAAAGTTTCATGAAAATAAAAAACTGAAAAAGAGGCATGTTTTTATAGAGCCAGGGTAGTTTTAACCAACACCTCAAATTTCCTCACATTGATTAGACTCTAGGTTGGCTGCCTCCTGACACCGATTATCTCTTGGAGAAGTCATAAGGCAAGGGGTTCTCATACTTTTTCAACCCTCGACTGTGAATGTTTACATGGTGTGTCCAATAAAAACATAGTTTCACAAGGGTTCACATACTTTTTCTATATACAGAGCAGGCACCTGATAATTAAGAGTTTTAAGGCAAAACATCACTTTTGAGAGTCGTTATATTGAATCATCTTGCTTGACGTTTGAGAGTAATATTAGAAATACTCAAAAGTTTTGCACCTGGACATAATTCAAAGTGTCGCGGGAACGTTACCACAGCTGCTGCGATGCGAGATCATATGGCACGTGTAAAGTCATTACAGACATATACACGCACACACCACATTCATAGTTACATACAACAGAAAACAATTATAATAGGGATATTCGATAGCTATCAAAACGAGTGTAGGTTTGTTAGTAGTGGTATGGTATAGTGCCACCTCTACTTAATGAAAAATACAAAATTCATGAATGAAACAATGGGCTTGCAAAATGTGTAGGGATACACACCAATGAAAAAGCAACGGTTGTTGGAGAATGAGTAGCATAGTAATCAAATTTGAAAAGCCATCAGCGGCACTCATGTCGCAGTGCTAAAGCTTCAATATTTCATGATTAAATCCTACACTGGTGTACCCCACACAACAAACAGACTAAACTAGTCAGAATGACTACTTGTCACAGAGCGACAGTTACAAAGCATAAATCGTGGAGACACTGGCCTGTAATCTGATACTGAGCTGAAATTACAGTAAAATGTTTTAAACTCATTTACAAGACACAATCTGCCATGCTCAACTCTTAAGTCCGCAAATTCTTTCAGAACATTACTATAACTGAGAAAGTAGGAGCACACGGTGACATGCCCCGTGACCGGCTGAATGGACAGGATCTTGTGAGGGGAGCCTCTCTCGGCACGGCCCCCCTAACGTGCATGCATCATGACATTCCATACACTCTGCCTTACCTCGAAGCCCATTCACATGCAGGAAGAGAGCATTCCCGAGAACATAGGGCCTTGTGGTGATCATATTGTCTGTCTGACTACCCTCATTGCAAAGAATTGAAAGCTAAGGTTTGACCACAAAATGCTAAGCCATTCTGTGGTCTTCTAAAATCCATTTATTTACAGTCAAGATTGATCAAACATTTACATTTTCCCCTTGCGTGCAATAAATAATGTGGTGCATGACCTTGAAAACATTTATGTTAAAAACACCACTCTCGCTTGTATGATTCTAACAAACTGGTCCCAAATGATGTGGTCGTTATAGTGTATTCGCTGTAGAGGAGAATGGCTACCAAATATAACTGAACACGAGACAATCACCAAACTATAAAACAAAAACACTGCTTTTGTGTGACTCGGTGGAACTAAACTCACCTCATTTACTTTCTTTGCAGTGTTATTCTCTTCTTTGTTTTCGTGCTTATTGTTGCTCTTGTTCTCAGCAGCCATTGTGGGTTGCTGCTGTCAAATAATGGAGGGAGAGTGTTGGAGATGGACACGGACAAAATAGACAAACGTGGACAGCGGAAACGTGAACGTGTTGTGGTCAAAATCCTGAATGACAGAAAACCCTTTTTCATGGCTGATTAGGACTTTATAATGAATTACAAATAATAAATGTTTAGCAATGCAACTGAGCCAGGTGTTCATATAAAAATACATTTATTATAACAGTTCAGAAATGCACTGTATCATGCTGAGAGGTATGATCTCTGTGTATTGGCAAAAGATTGAAAACAGCTCTCGATGTGATACATTTATCTATTCATTTAAGAGAAGCATAAGGCAGCTAAGCCTCTTACCAGAGGACTGAGTCTGACTTCAACCATTTCCTTCAACTTTGAATCCCTGCGTGACAACGGCGCGCTCTCTGTTATTGCTGCAGCAGCGACCGCCGCCGCCGCCCGTGAGGAAGAGCGCCGTGTGTTTCTCGCCGGGGAGCGGGAGCGGCTGCGACGGCGGCCCGGTGATCGGGAACGAGAGCGGGACCGCGGCTGGAAACCCGAAGAATTCTGCAAAGAATTGTCGAAAGCAGAGCGATTTCAATGTTGAAATCCACATTTGTGGTAGTCTTTGGGGGGCTGAAATGGAATAATGGCATTTCAATGGGTAAAAAGGGGAATTGAGTTACGAGCTAGGTCACGGAAAGAACTAAACTCGCAAGTCAAGGTAACACTGTACTTATAGCATAACTACTTATAACATGCAGTGGTTATAAGAAGCCGATACACACCCCTATTCAAATGCCTGGTTTTTGTGATACAAAAACAATGAGACTAAGATCAATCATTTCCACATTTTCCACCTTTAATGTCAAATTCCTTGGGTGTTTTCGACATACTTGGCAAATAAAGATGATTCTGATCTACAACCTGTACAGCACAACTGAAAAACAAATCTTTTTAGGGGTAAAATCAAAAACGAACAATCTGGCGGCATAAAAGAGCCACTTAGAACTAGAGTGCTAACTCAATTTGCACGTGAGTGATTTAAGGGCTATGGCTGCAATAAATTCTGGGGGATTTATATCTTGGCGATTGATATGGCAATGATTATTTCTTCTGGACACTTGATTTTAAATAAATTGTGGTTTGCCTCAGATTTTACTTTATGTTTTTTTTTACCGAATTAAAACTCGGCTTTACACGATCAGGATTTTTGGGGCCGATCGCAGAGTTTAAAAAAACGATAACCGATCCGATCACAAGATGGAGCAATGACTTGTTCATTTACCGTATTTTCACGACCTTAAGTCGCACTTAAGTCTTACGTTTTCTCCAAAATGGATGGGGCGCCTTATAATGCGGCACACGCCTTATGTGTGCACAGAGTTCCAACATCTATAAATGTTGTTGTGTGATGAGCGCTCCGCTTAACTTTTTTTTTTTTTTTTTTTTTTTTTTTTTTTTAAGCATTTCGTGCCGACACGCTGCTTACACAGAGGAAAAGCGGATGCGGCTGAGGACAGGAGAGGGTGCGTACCAACTCGCGCAAGGGAGTAATAAGCAAAGAACAGCCGGGAGAAGCGTCTCAAGTCACCATTCGACTTGAGTGCAATAACTTGGGGCTTGCCATCATTCCGGGAGGCTCCCCGAACCGCTGGACATCCGTGTAAACAGGGCGTTCAAAGTGAAGTGAGCGGCGTGAGAGCCATGGACGACAGATGGCGAACACGGCTTTACTAAGACTAGGCGGGCGAGTTACGCCACAATTTGTGAATGGATTGTGGATGCTTGTTCGAGCTTTCGCAAGGGAACGAGACTGACTCGAACCTGGCGTGTTTGATGGAGAACTTGCCCGGGTGTTCATTTCGGATACAGAACATGAAGGACTTTGATGGATTTGTGGATGAGGATCAAAAAATAACGTGAGTACATTGTTAAATACTTCAATAAAGTACAACCGAACTCAGTTTTGCTCCCGCTGCCTTTTTAAAAACATTGTTTTAGCGTGCATGCATGCTACCGTATGTATGCATTTAAGCTAGCGTATGTTTTACCACGCCTGCGCCCAATAATACGGCGCGCCTTACGTGTGTGTTAAATACAGAAATAGACCCCGTAACTGAGACTGCGCTTTTTTAATTGCTCAAAAAAATTATATTTACAATAAATATATTTGGATGCATGGCAGGAAGTACATACAGGAATTCATGTATCCACTTTTGGTGATATTTTTGTTTGTTGGTGTGCCGTGAGATTTTTCAGTTGTCAAATATGTGCCTTGGCTCCATAAAGGTTGGAAATCACTGCGCTCGTCAGGGCGTGTATTCTAATCAGTCAGGTCAAACCAACATTACAACATGACCGAAATAATATCACACCAAGTAAGCCTCCACTTGCCAAGAAACCTACTTTGCCCAAACGTTAACACTGCAGAATGTACCTTTACATCTGATGAAGTTGTCCGCGCGCTAACTAAGCTGATCTCAACTCAAGAAGCGATGCAATTGAGAAAATGGTGGACACTGTTCATTCAGATATAAAGTGTTGAATGAAAAGATGGTCCCTCATTGAAAAACGGATGGAGAAAAATAAGGAAACTACTTTAAAGTGAGCTTTACACGATCAGGAATTTTGGGGCGTTGAAAAAAAAAAAAAAAGAAAATCCGATCCAATCACGAGATGGAGTAATGGGTCTATTTAAATGACTTGTTCATTTAATCTATATACTTGTGTATTGTATACTGAGTATCTTAAAAAATATCTTGTCAGGTCATGTATTCTAATCAGTCAGGCCAAACCAACATTACAAGATGACCGAAATAATGGGTGCCAACTTACTGTAATTAAATTACATTACTTCAGACGCACCGAAACGTTAGAGCAGTTATTTCCAACCTTTAGGGAGCCAAGGCACATATTTTACAACAGATAAATCTCACGGGCGGCACGGTGGCCGACTGGTTAGAGCGTCAGCCTCACAGTTCTGAGGACCCGGGTTCAATCCCCGGCCCCGCCTGTGTGGAGTTTGCAATGTTCTCCCCGTGCCTGCGTGGGTTTCCTCCGGGCACTCCGGTTTCCTCCCACATCCCAGAAACATGCATTAATTGGAGACTCTGAATTGCCCGTAGGTGTGACTGTGAGTGCAAATGGATGTTTGTTTGTATGTGCCCTGCGATTGGCTGAGCAGAAGTTACTACTTGGAAAGGCCGGCATATCACCACAGAGCATCACAAGGAATAAGCATTTCTCACCCTCACGCCTCAACAATGAATAAGGTAAGAGCATCAACTTAATGATTAAAACAAACAAACTTGTTTTTATTAGTGCAGTTTTAAGTTATATTTTCAATTAATACTCGCTTACAAGGACAACACCAGGCCGCCTGCTTCAGAATATCTGTTAATGGACATGATCCTGTGGACTTAAATTTTGAAAAGGCTTTACAATATGTCTTTAGGAAGCCATGTGAAATTCAATGCTCCAGTGAACAATGCAAATTTGCTCTGCGAGAAAAAAACACGTCTTTTGAATTGTTACCGACCTTATTTCTTATTCAAGTAAGCCATTATATTTTTATTGAAATTTCCTTTATTTGGTAAGTGTTTGATAACACAGTTTACATGAATTTATGTTAGTGAATGTATTTTTTAATTGAATTTCTTATGCTCTTCTGTGTTTGTTTAAACTCAACAATTTATTGTTGTTAAATGTATTTTATTATTAGCATCCATTCAAAGAAAAGAACAGTATTCTATTAAAATCCAAATTAAACGTTTTTTTTGGGGGGGGGGGTCATAAAGGATGCGCAAAAAGAGAACCCCTCGTCCCACCAACGCGGCGGGTGCCCACCACCTCAAATAGATTCCAGTCCTGAGGGAAACACTGCACTGATGCTGTGAAAGCTCTCTGCAGACCATGGCTTTTGCTGTCAGATGCAACTACAAAAATGTCAGGAAAAGCCTACCAGAACATCTGAACTTTATTTTGGATTATTCAAAGGCACTTTAAATGGTGGCAGAGGTGTGCTGACTCCCATTTAATACACGTTTGAACATCATTAGATAGCCATGTCCCCAGTGCGTAGATTGTGTGCGCACTTGTGCAACCACATTTATTATTATTAATTTTTTTTTCTCCCCTTCCCATTGAGTTGCACGGATTATATGTCACGTAAATGGTGGAAACTGTTTCAAAATGATTTATCTTGTCTCATTTTTTATATCACAAAAACCTGGCATTGGTACAGGGGTGGGTAGACTTTTTATACCCACTGTAAGTTCTGGTCCTACCTTGATGTCCTGCTCCTTGAGCTCAAGCTCAGTTCCATCCTTGTAGATGACGGTGTACAGCTGACTTTTGGCTTCAAAGCCCAGCACCTTAACTTCATAATATAGGTTGCTGCCAGGCCAGCGGCCCATCACCATGTCCCCTCGATGGTACTTCACACTCGGCATTGTCTTCTAAAGCAGGAAGAAATGATGAAAGACAACGGGAGGAGAAAATAACAAGACAGTGAGAAAAGGGGGTCGATGTTTAAAAATATCTCATAAGCATTATTTCAAACAAGCTGAAAGGAAACGTTAACCATACACATTTATGATTACTTAATGGGGAATATGGCCTTAAAATGTCCAAAATGACATTGAACAAAATGTTTGCTTTGACTGTTTTTTTTTTTTCCTTCATTTTTTCATGATCAATCATCATCAACTTCGGCAGAAATAAACATCCATGTATGACACTCCCCCCTTTACAGCGCTCTCATCAGCCATTTCTCATGTACAGTTGAGTTGTACAGGTGAGGGAGGCAACATCTTCAAAGATATTTGGGGTTTGAAGGCACATACCTTAGCTAAAATGTTTCCAACGTGTCAATACTGCTGTTGCAATGTATAATCGGGCATCATGTTTTTGGCAATTGTTCACCGTGACTGACACTGTAACCGAGTCCTACCACGCTTGCTTCTTGTCATTCTTGTTGTTGGTTTCATAGCAGGAAATAGACACTAGAGGGGTCTGGAAAGTCACTAATTAGGCAACACTCACTGTGCTCCTGTAAACAAGCTCCAACTGTTTGCAGCCACATTGTTAGTGCGAGCAGTGCACATCAGCGGGGACGCAAAAGGAAAAAAAAAAGAAACAAAATCATCCTGACAAATAGACTTCATAAAAATTGACAGATAACCCAGCCATTCTGTATATGTATATGAACTTTGAAATATAATCTGTTATTGTAGTGCACTACTCAATGTTGTGCAGGGGGGAAATGTAATGTGATACAATGGTAGGCTTTGTGACTGCATGCTGTCCTGCAAAGCATGAGCCCAAATTTGAGCAGTCAGTGTCAATGACAGCAATATTGTAGTTGCATCTCAAATTTTGAATTTATTCTTTGTCCTTAACACTGCGTTGGCAGTTACATACTGTAGTAGAACTTTGATATTTACTGTACGACCAGTTAGCATGAAAAGTGCTGGAAGCTGCTCCGCTTTTGGTGCATCATCAGAATAAAGTGTTTCGCTGACAATGTAAATGCAAGGGGGGATTCATTACATCCGCATTCACCATTTGATTTGAACAGAATTGTTTTGTTTTTTTTAAAGATTTGGAATGGCATAATGGCACAGAGCCCAGTAAGTTTTGAAATGTACAGTGAACTCACGCCAATTTGCAGTTTGTTACAAAAAGTCACCCATTTGTTTTGTTTTCTGTGGAACCTATTAATAATCAGCTATTTGTTGAAAAACTCACCCAGTATTCATGAATTGTTTTGGTCTTCTGTACCAAAGATACCACAAGATGGCACCTAAACCCTGGCTAATAGAGAAGTAGTAATTGGTGTCAAATTCAATGTCAAGTATGTTTAAGTGATCCATGGCACTGTTTAAGCTCTTTGTTTCACCACATCTACACGTTCATGTACCGGTGCATTTTTTTCACAAAATTAAATCATCTGTAAGCAATTTACTTTTTATGGTGATGTTGCAAGATGAGTTTGAAAGGGTATTAAGATGTGTTTTGTATTTTGAGGTACAGTATATTTACCGTTTAAACTATTTTTCTATGCAATTATAAACCTCACGGCAGGGCTTGGTGCCCTTTGGAGGTTTATTGTATTATTGTCGCTCTCTCTCTTCTATATTAATAAAGAAAGTGCTACAATAGGGGTGTGTTCATTTTCTCTCACTTTTTGTCACAAATGATATTATTATTATAATAATACATGGTATACTAAACTGTACACAAGGTAACTGCACCTGCTCAGTGCATACTGTAGTTGCAACTCCTAATCTACAGTAGCAACCAATTTAGAATGGTAAAATCCCACTACAGTAGACTCCAGTGGGTACAATAAGGTGGGCCCAGGCAAGGTCAGCATTATGCATCATTAGTGACCAGGGAGGCTCAATGTGTTGAAAACCAACACTAATGCAGAACTGCTGACAGGTCTGTCCCTGCTCGGTTTAACCAGAGCCATGTGTCATGTGGGCAAGGCCCATCCAGCCACTTCTAGCAAACAACTGCTTTCACTGCACGCTGTCCATGATACAGTGGGTACGGAAAATATTCAGACCCCCTTCAATTTTTTAGACTTTCGACCAATCTTATTGGCCTGATCGGTATTGGCCGATAATTAGTATTTTATGCTGATCGGCTCCGCAAAAGACGTCGCCATCGTGTACGGTACATATGAATTTGGGACAGACACCACGTCTGAGACAGACAACACATAATGCAACATATGTTGAGTTCAAAACAGTTTGAATTTCACCGAAAGGCGACTGATTTGCATGTATGCATATTGGAATGAAAGTGGACACCTTTCTCATAACCTCTAGGTGGCGATGGCATATTTGAATGAAAGTGTACAGCTTTTTCATAACTTCTAGATCGTGGCATACATTTATAAAATGTGAAGGTTTTTTCATTTGATCCAAACACAAGATGGAGCAATGTGTCTATTTATATGACTTGCTCATTTATTGTATATACTTATGTACTGTATCCATCCATCCATTTTCTGTACAGCTTATCCTCACAAGGGTTGCCGGCATGCTGGAGCCCGTCCCAGCTCAAATTATTCTCTAGCATTTGTAGACAAAAGTTAAAACACCAACGATATATATAAAAATGCAGGCATCAATCTTATTATTTTTTAGAAAATAACTAGAATGGGCTAATTCCTTTATTACCTTATTTTTCAAGACTATCCTAATATTTTGAATTCATAAAAATAAATGTAAAAGTATTTTAAGTTGTCAGTTTTACTGATTTTTAGATTTTTGCCATGGTATAATTTTAATACCGGCATCGAGGTATTTTATACAAGTCCTGTATCGAAGTCAGAATTTTGGTATCATGACACCGCTACAATATGATTTAACTTGGGCCACCATGTGACAATATTAAGGCTAATACTAATGTGCACACAACTTGGCTACAATGGAGAACAAAGCCAACCTAAGATGAAAATCTTGCAGGAAACTTGTTTGCAACATCTGAGAGGCAACCAATGTAAACCACTGTTTACATTGGTTGGAGTTTACATAAGTGCTTCTGGTTTTGATGAGCAACAGAGCTCAAATGGGCTCTGTAGTCAAGACCATTTTAATAGAGTCTGTGGATTGCAGTAATTCCAGTTAACACAGAAAATTATGCTGCATATCTGCAACAACCGTTGCTGGAAGAGTTGTACCTTTTAATATTAAAAGCGGTTACTTTTTTTTCTCTCTTTTTAATTGCATGATTGGTGGAGATTGTAATGGACATGTTGGTGAAGAAAATAGGGGTGATGAAGAATTGATGGGTAAGTACGACATCCAGGAAAGGAACTTGGAGGGACAGATGGTGGTAGACTTTGCAAAAAGGATGCAAATGGCTGAGTGAACAAGAGGCAGGAACATAGGGTGACCTACAAGAGCGGCGGAAGAAGCACGCACGTGGATTACATCTTGTGCAGACGATGTCATCTGAAGAAGGTTACCGATTATAAGGTTGTGGTAGGGGGAGAGTGTGGCTAGACAGCATAGCATGGTGGTGTGTAAGAGGACTCTGGTGGTGGGGAGGAAGATTAGGAAGACAAAGGCAGAGCAGAGAACCATGTGGTGGAAGCTGAGACAGGAAGAGTGTTGTGCAGCTTTTCGGGAAGAGGCGAGACAGGCTCTCGGTGGACGGGCGGAGCTTCCAGAAGACTGGACCGCTGCGGCCAAGGTGATCAGAGAGGCAGGCAGGAGAGCACTTGGTGTATCTTCTGGCAGGAAAGGAGAGGAGGAGACTTGGTGGTGGAAACTCACAGTACAGGAAAGCATACAAGGAAAAAGGTTAGCTAAGAAGAAGTGGGACACTGAGAGGACCGAGGAGAGGCGAAAGGAATACATTGAGATGTGACACAGGGCAAAGGTAGAGGTGGCAAAGGCCAAACAAGAGGCATGTATGGCAGGTTGGACAATAAAGAAGGAGAAAAGGATCTATACAGGTTGGCCAGACAGAGGGATAGAAACGGGAAGGATCTGCAGTAGGTTAGGGTGATTAAGGATAGAGATGGAAATATGTTGACTGGTGCCAGCAGTATGCTAGCTAGATGGAAAGAATACTTTGAGGAGTTGATGAATGAGGAAAATGAGAGAGAAGGGAGAGTAGAAGAGGCACGTGTGGTGGACCAGGAAGTGGCAATGATTAGTAAGGGGGAAGTTAGAAAGGCATTAAGAGGATGAAAAATGGAAAGGCAGTCGGTCCTGATGACATTCCTGTGGAGGTATGGAAGCATTTAGGAGAGGCGGCTGTGGAGTTTTTGACCAGCTAGCGCGTGAGATGCCTGAGGAATGGAGGAGAAGTGTGCTGGTGCCCATTTTTAAGAACAAGGGTGATGTGCAGAGCTGTGGGAACTATAGAGGAATAAAGTGGATGAGCCACACAATGAAGTTATGGGAAAGAGTAGTGGAGGCTACGATCAGGACAGAAGTGAGTATTTGCGAGCAACAGCATGGTTTCATGCCTAGAAAGAGTACCACAGATGCATTATTTGCCTTGAGGATGTTGATGGAAAAGTACAGAGAAGGTCAGAAGGACCTACATTGTGTTTTTGTGGATCTAGAACAGCCATGCCCAAAGTCCGGCCCGCGGGCCAAATCCGGCCCGTGTCCAAATTTTCTCCAGCCCGAAGCATCATGTCATAAAATCAATGATATGTGGCCCGTCAGCACAGTTTACCACAGGAAACAATACACACATACAAAAAAAAGGCATTTTATATTTCACCAGAGGGTGGCATTAGAGCTGTGGCTGCACTCTCGTCGCGTGACCCCTGTGTGAACTTTTACCCCTGTGGTATGTTTTTAGCCCATTTCTAAAATGGCAACTGAAACAAAAGAGGAAAGTTGACAACGAGGGCCGCCGTGTCCAGGAGCAGTGGATTTTTTTCACTGGCATACGAAACAACAGTGTCTGCCTAATTTGCCAAGAGACTGTGGCTGTTTTTAAATAATTTAATATTAAGAGGCACTACCAGACGAAACATGCTAACTACGACAAGCTAACGGCGAACGAACGCGCCGAAAAACTGAAGCCACTGGAAGCTGTTTTGATAGCACAGCAGCGCTTTTTCACAAGAGCGCGTGACTCAAATGAAAATTCTACAAAGGCGAGCTACGAGTCTCAGTGAATTGATTTTTTGTGATGATCAAACCACTTTTGTCAAATTTCTGTCATCTGATTTGACTATTTAGTCAAATCAGAATAGTATAGTCACGATACTATTCTTTGTCAAAATGCACTGGAATGTGATTTGTTAAAACAAAATCAATAAATACATGTTTCTAAAACATTTCAGTCAACTTTCAGAAAATATTTAATTTATTATTATTTTAACCTTTAACTATCCTGGTAATGCAACCAAAAACAGATTCTCATTTGCAATATGGACCTAGCTGCAGACAGCAAAGTGATACAGTTCCACATTTACATGTTAATTTACAATGGTCATGGTTGGACAAATGTCAGGCCCCCCATACATTTTCTCCTGACCAAATCTGGGAATATTTACTGTTAAGAAGCTGAAATTCCAAGGATTTGGAAAAAATCTAGGTCTCGAAACAATCTATCAGAATCGTCGTCGATTCATTTGGTCATCCATAAATCGTCGATTAATTGTTGCACCTCTAATATTGTACTTACATCACGGATTATTCGCTACATTGCGGGATTTTGTGATGATTATTTTTCCACATGGACTGTGACTGCAGATTGACGCACCAATAAGCGGGAGCCAGGAGGAAAGAGTGCTTCAAAAGAAAGACAATTCTTGGGCTCATTTCACACTTGATGAAAGAAAGAGCTTGCAAATGGGGGAAAAAAAAAAACCCCAATTCAATAGAATGTACTTAGTCCATGGCCCA